>NW_022652308.1:0-2219 GCF_011064425.1 Rattus rattus
CTAACAGGAAGTTTATTGTTCTAGTAGCTGAAGGTGTGGCCATCCCCCCGCCCGCCTAACGGTTCGGTGATAGTTCGCATAAGCTCGAAGGTTAGATTCTGGGCGCCAAACCTCGGAAATTCTCCTGCCCAGGCAACGGAGCGAGTCTTGTCTGCGCTGCAAAGCGTAGCGCCTCTTCATCGGTGCCGAAAGCGCTTTCCTCGGAGTCAGACTCTGACACTCTGGCGTGTGCGGACTTTCTTCCGCCGCTCGAGAAGCTCGCGGAGTCGTCGTAGTACGAGTCGTCGGAGTCGCTTTCGTACTCTCTCTTTCTCCTGTTCCTGGATGGCATAGGTCTCCTTTTCCTTCTCCGTGGCATTGTATCCCGGCACCCTAGTTTCGGTAAAAGCACAGAAGCCAATTGTGGGAAGTTTTTCCCGCTGAGGTCTTTGAGTAATTCGGCCAAGAGCTTCTCCTTGGATAATTCCCCATTGGTCGTAGTCGGACCAGTACGTACGGTATTCTCTGACTTTTTCGGGAGTCCATACGTTTTCTGGATGGATTCCTCCGTGATTGGAGTCATCTGGAATGTCACTCTCGGAGTCTTCATCCTATGATTGAGTCCACATATCATTTTTGTGAGCTGCAGTTTCTAAAGCATATCCTTGTCTAATGTCAGGACTTGTGACCTGAGCATTAGGATTGTCTTTAGGATCACATATGGTTTTTATGGATGTTGTGCTTCCTCCCCATTGCCAGTATGATTTGTAGAACCAAGTCATTTGAGGGTATAAATTGGAATCTCCTACATGTGGACCTTTAAAAACAAAGGGTCCAAACCCTAAGTGATAGGTTTCACTGTTAGGATTTACGGATTTGCCGCCATTAAATGAGTAGTATGTATTCAGTCCATCCTGGACTGTTTTTCCTTGCATAGCTATTGAGTTTACTACCCATTTTGGCTTTTCAGTTGTAGATCCTGTAGACCACCATCTGACTTGGTTAGGATTGTCTACGTTTCCTATCCAAGGACTTCCTAGGTCAATCCAGCATGTAAACCAGGCAAAAAGTCCCTCTTTGGCTATTTCTGGCATCCATTGCCACCCGGTATTCATAGTACTTGGAGGTGGCACAAACATTTTTGGCATTTTTCGTCTAGGTCCTCCATTTCTTATGCTCCTTATTACGCGAGTGGAAGGATGTGTTAGCAGTACTGCTGGGTGCAGTGGTTGTTTTATCCACTCTTCAAAGGACCGATACTCAGGATCAATAAACACTATATAATCATAGTCCCGGTGAGGTTGAAAATAAACCTTAGTCCCTCTATAGGTTGCCAGGTCAAATCCACAGTTACTTTGACTCCATCTATTCCTGTAGTACAGGTGCTCGCTGTAAAGGCTACTGAGGCTAAAAGTCCCGGAGCTGAAGCCTCCCAGAATAAGATTGTGTTCGCGGTAGAACCAGGCATTGCTTAAGTAAGTTCCAAATGGCTGAAATGGTTTAAATGAAGCGTTTTTTTCTGCCTCGTTGTCTCCTGCACCACTCTGTGCAGTTGACGGTGCCTTTCTACCGGTCACAAGCACTGGCCACCACCCTCTAATCACGCATCGCCTCCAGTATCGTGGCTGTCTTTCTGTAAGCACTCTTACCCGGAGACGTCCTCTGCGGCGAGTGCCTCTGCGGCGTCTAAGGCCTCTACCATAGCGGCGTCGGCTGTATCTCCGAGTGTAGTAACGCCTCCGGAACCTTGGCCGTCTTCTCCATCGTCTTCGGAACCCGTAGGAGTAGGCCATAGTGCTTTACGAGTAGGATTCAGGCCTAAAACTCGTTTGGCGTGCTCCCGAAAGTCACCACAGGCACAAAACAGCATGTGGGTAGTCTGCATTACCACCAGCCACCGGTCCTCATCATGCTGCATGCCTTGTTCAAAAGCCATAACCCTAAAATCCTTGCCCTGGCTGCTCAGCTCCCCGAGCCCGAATTGCCCCTTGACTGCGGCCTAAGCTCTGCTTCGGCCTCCGGCACCCGCCCTCGGGGTCGACGGTCTAGCTCCGTCGACCGCTGGCAGCATAAACTCAGCCATTCGTCACCTCCCTTTCTTATATGCACAATGTTAGCCACACCCAAGGAACCGCCCACTCCCCACCCATGTTATCCACCCCCTTTATGAATATTCATTGTTTGTGGTTAGCTAGAGGAAGGAAATGGCCGCCCACCAACCGTCTTTGTAGCCCCACCTC
>NW_022652309.1:0-2219 GCF_011064425.1 Rattus rattus
CAGTTCCCAACTTCTAGAGGTCAGTTGCGTCTGGGTACATAAGAGACAGGGAACCACAGCATCCCTTCCCAGATTCTGCTGTTTCCCACTGGGGGAAAACATGGACTGAGGACACCCATTACAGACTCCCCTGAGCAGCGTGCCAGCAGTGCTCAGGGCACTCTGGGGGCAAGCCCAGTATTTCTGCATTCTTAATATTTTCTTAAGGAACTCCTGTTCTCAGCATTTATCACATTCATTTGCTTCCCTCTCCACGTCTGTCAGTCACATTATAGTGTATTGTTCTGTCCTTTCCGTGTGCAATCCCTTCTCACTCAGTTCATTATAATTTTCACTTCTAGATGTTTTATTCCAATCATAAATCTGCTTTCTTTCAGATTCATCTTCATTCAGATTTGAAAAAGTTATGCACAAGCTTTCACATTATGTTCTATTTTTCTCTAACATATAGTTTCTTCATAGTAAAGCTTGTCCTTACTTGAACTAAGCTTATGGCATGATTTTGTTTGAGTTAATATAAATTCACATATAGTCTTTGGATATCCCTTTGCCCATCTTAGTACTCATCTCCGTCTTCCTTTGGAAACAATCCACAAGCACTATGTTTATAGAGTTATTTTCTAACTCTTATAACGTATAACTTCCAATGCCTATTTGTCTTTAATAAATTAAATATGGGATATGTATTATTATCAGTTATGATCTTCTTATTATTAAGCTCATTTGAATGGATCCTTTACTTCAGTCTTCCTAGATACAATGGTACAGAAGTAGGAAGTAGGAAATGATTTTGCTCTTCTGTATATGATTACTGGGAGTTTAGTTTCTAGGACTCTCTGTACTCTCTACACAGGGTGTCTGGGAATTGAAATGAAGATGTTTCTTCAAATACTACTTGTCTTTGCTGTAATCACACTATTGTGTACACAAGTTGTAACAATGTTTTAAAATATTTTTTGACACCCATAATCCTGAGACTTAACGATGAGTTTCAAGGCAGCTTGGCTTCTATAGTGAGTTCCAGGCCATCCTGCACTACAAATCATACCGAGTGTCAAAAAAAAAAAAATCAACCCGAATCCTCAAAATTGAAAAAGATTAAGACTAACTTGAGTTTGGAATCAATTTGTACATGCCTTTGTTTCTCTCATCCCAGATTCAAGTGGGATTTACTATGAATAAATGGGGTAGGTTCTATTTAGATATTGAAACTGTAGAGGGCTATCGATATGCTAATTAGACGTTATTTTACTTAACATACTACGATAAAGGAAGCCACAAAGCAGTACATATAAGAAAAATAAAAATGTTTATTCATTGTGTTGAATATAATTTTTATTTTTTCGAAAGCTCAAATCAATTATGTACAAGGTGGATGTTAGGTATAGGGTATCTAGCTCCAGATTCTTTTTTTTTTCCATCTTTATTAACTTGAGTATTTCTTATTTACTTTTCGATTGTTATTCCCTTTCCTGGTTTCTGGGCCAACATCCCCCTTACCCCTCCCCCTCCCCTTCTATATTGGTGTTCCCCTCCCCATCCTTCCCCGTTACCTCCTTCCCCACAACAATCACGTTCACTGGGGGTTCAGTCTTGGCAAGACCAAGGGCTTCCCCTTCCACTGGTGCTCTTACTAGGATATTCATTGCTGTCTATGAGGTTGGAGCCCAGGGTCAGTTTATGTATAGTCTTTGGGTTAGCTCCAGATTCTTGCTCTTATGGTTTTGAATATCAAGGTTTTACAAAGGCAGACTGTAAAGAAGTGTGCAGTCACGTAGGAAAGAGTCATAGAAAATGAATGACAGCAGGGAACCTCTAAAAGCCCTTTATAGAACATTCTCTCCTAAAACAAAAGGATATACCTTCTTCTCATAACCTCATGGTACTTTTTCCAAAGTCGACCATATAATCGGGCACAAAACAGGCCTAAACAGATACAGAAAGATAGAAATAATCCCGTGCGTCCTATCAGACCACCATGGGCTAAAGCTGGTCTTCAATAAAAATAGGAAAGAATGCTCACATATACATGGAAGCTGAACAATGCTCTACTCAATGATAACCTGATCAAGGAAGAAATAAAGAAAGAAATTAAAGACTTCTTAGAATTTAATGAAAATGAACCCAAACTTATGGGACACAATGAAAGCTGTGCTAAGAGGAAAACCCATAGCTCTAAGTGCCTGTAGAAAGAAACAGGAGAGAACATATATCAGCAG
>NW_022652310.1:0-2210 GCF_011064425.1 Rattus rattus
ATCACACCAGTCAGATCAACCCCAAAGCCATGAAGGTCAAAGCAGACATTATCTTTGTGAATTTCTTATGATGGCTTGAGCAGGTCTTGAAATTGAAATCTTCTTTCCTCATTCACCTGAACAACAGGAATTATAAACTAGCACACACTTAAGGCCTGGCTGCAACTTTTACTTGAACTGTACAGATTTAACCAACATAATCATGTTCCCATACTGGGAATACTTTACTCCATAGCTATTCTGCCCAAAATTCAGTTATCCTTTATTTCTAAATTCCAAAGAAAGTTAACAGAATTTTCAAAATGGCAACATTATACTGAAAAGCAATTTAGTTTGATTTCTATTTCATATTGGAATTTACATTTTGCATGATATAAACGAAAGTTTCATCAAGTGAGCTGCATACTAAAAAGGAACCGATATTTTTGCAGAAAGTATTCAAGATTCTGTATCCAAAGAAACAAAATTTTCAGGCATTTTTAGAATATCTATTTTGCTTACCTACTATCTTCAGAGTGCCAAGGGTACTCTAAAGAATCAAAGGTTTTGCAGAGATCCCAAAATTAGGGAGAGGAGTCTCAAGGTATAGACTCAAAGGAAGAAGTGTCTCCCAGGGAAAGATCAATATAACATTGTGGTACCTTAAATCACTCCTAAGTGTATAGACATTTATCTGCTGTATTTGGGTCCTTCTTTTCTATGAGTTGCAGCAATGCTACTAACAAAGCAGAGGGAAATTGGGATTTTTTTCCTCTCCTCTCTCCACCCCCTCTAGTTCTTAAGTCTTATTTTGTCCATGGTGATTATGTTTTATGAAGCAGTGAGGAATAACTTCAGATCAAGGTGAACTCTTTACAAATGGAATTTTGTTACTTGGTGTCCAGGTTAGAGCATTTGATCCAACAAACCACATTTGGCTCCCTGTCCTCAGAGCCAAATTAATAATGAGAAAGAAGAAAAGAAGATTTATTAAATGTGGTCAAATTGGAAAGAAAATAAATCCACAAATATATACTGAACTCTTAAGTCCATCTTCAATGTTATGAAGAGTGTTTTAAGTAGAAAGATAGGCATATATAAGAATTCATTGTTAAGGTATGTGGTAGTGCACACCATTAATGCATCCTTGTCTGTTCTATAAGGTGTACTAGAATGTTGTAAATCTCTATTTGGGAGAAGAATTTCTTCTCTGGGTGGCCCACGATTTAGGCTTTTTTTCTTCCACTATCAAATTCCTGGAGGTATTACAGTTTCTTAAGCTTCAGTGTTTAAATTCTCTAATAGCCAAAATAATACAAATATGTCTCTTCAAAAGATCATGATCCATGACAGCCTATATATTTGTTCTTCTAACTCCTTGTTTACTTGAAATGAAAATCTGTATTGTAACATAATATTTAAATAGATTATTTGACCTTATCGACTGACATATATTTGTTGCTGGTCAAATTAAATATTTGTAGTATTTGAAAACCCTATGAATTAAAACACATTTCAGTTAAGACAAGTTGAGTATCCTCTCCGCTTAGCACAAGTGAAAGTCCCAAACAATGTCAGACTGTAATAGAATAAGCATAGATATTAGAGTAAAAATTAAAAGAACAAATTTATAAAGTAGGAACTATGTCTTATCTGGAAGCAGCAGCCTTTCTTTAGCTGAGCACTGATATGCAAAATAAAGCAAGCACTGCCAAACTGACTCCTCCTCCTTCTGTCTATCTCCCTAATTCACTTGCCAAACTAATCCTTCTCACCTGGTGTAAAACATCCCCTCATTGCCTATTTGCATGTTAATAGAAACACTGGACATTGTTGGGACTGAAAAATATATACTTTAAAGAAAAAAGAGAGTCTCTGCTCTTCAAGGAATTCAACAGAAGGACAAATGAGTTTAAACACAGGAACCTTCAACCTATCATGCCATAACAATTTTTCAGAGATGGAGAAAACATTCCAGTAAGAAATATAGTCTCTATGTCATTTTCCCAAGCCTAGATACACATAAAAAGATCTTCAGCAATTTTGTGTTCCACTTTGTTTCCATAAGGAACACTGGTACTAGGGCACTCAGACTCCAAATAACAGAAAGATACTTGCAAATACAAAATAAAAATCACTAAACTAACAGACCATAAAAGGAAAGGAATGCAGAACAGACCAGGAGTACCAGATCTGACTCACAGGCCACCTGGCAGGAAGAGATAAGCCCC
>NW_022652311.1:0-2210 GCF_011064425.1 Rattus rattus
ACACACACACACACACACACACACACACACACACACACACACACACACACACACCAAAGCAACAGAACAGATACAGATGCCACTACTGGATGGTAGAAAGCCGGCTAGCCAGCTCTCTTTACTTCTCTTCATTTAGTCCCTAGGTATGCGAGTCCTCTAAAGCATGATTATTTGTTTGTCTGAAGCTGATACAGCAGCAGAGTAAAATGACTTTGCCTCCAAATCACCCTGAACACATACATATGAGCGGGAGCTGGCTTTAAACCACTCTGCTGAGTTCAGACACCAAGTTCCTGTCTCCTTCCTTTCTGGGATTGAACCCCAACCCTGGTGTGTGTTAGGCCTGCTAAGCTGTATCCCCCTGGCCCAAAGAACGCATTTTGGATCCATGTTCTACCATGCCCTCGGACGGACCTTGGGGGATGGAGACATGGCTAGTCTGCTAACATGCTGTTGCACAAGCACGGTGAGCTGAGCTCGATCCCTCGTGCTCTTGTAAGCCGCTGTGATTGGCGCTAGAGAGAGAGATGAGCAGTTAAGGTCAAGTACTTCCGGAGTACATGAGTTTGATTCCCAGCACCCATATCAGGCAGCTCATGGACTTACACCGTGTAAGTCCAGCTCCAGCCGGTCCAGTGCCTCTGGCCTCTGTGGGCATCTTCACTTCACACACGCATCCACAGACACATAATTTTATTGTTACAATAAAAACAAAGGATCTTTTTCAAGCTGAGGGTGGCACCATGAGCCTGCAGCCCTAGCACTGGCAGAGTGAGGAGTTGAGGACAAGAGGGTCCCTGGATCTTACTGGCCAGCCAATCTAGCCAAGGCAGTGACCTCTAGGGCAGGTGAAAGACAGCCTCAAAAAGGAAAGTGGAGGAGGCTGGAGCAATGGGTCAGCAGTTAAGAGCACTGTTGCTCCTCTGGAGGACCTGAGTTTGGTCCCTCGTGCCCGCAGCAGGCAGTTTGTAATTTTTCCTGTCCCATGGGATCCTCTTCTGGCCTCTTTGGATACATACACAAAGAAGTTTTTAACAATATAAGGAGAAGTGATCGAAAAAGATACCTGATACTGACCTCTGGCCTCCATAGACACCCACATACATGTGTGAATACACACACGCGCGCGCACACACACACACACACACACACACACACACACACACAGCTATACACATATTTACATACACAATTACTTTTTGGTCAAGGCCTCCTTAAGGCCCAGGTTTGTGCAATGAATGAACCAAAACCCAACGGAATTAGCTAGGTAGTAGCAACAGTAATTGGGGGTCCACTGTAGAAATCCACAAGTGCTCCCTACACTTGGCCACTCGGACCCAGCATGCTGTGAGGAACCATTTGCCTTCCAACTATAGAGGAGCCTAATCCGCCCCCTGCAGCCCTGATTGCATGGACAAACCAGAGCCGCTCCAGCTTCCTGACCTCTGGGGCCATAAGCTCCATCAGAGTGTGTTAGGTAGCAATTGCTGCGTAACAAGTTACCCCGAAGCACAGCTGCTTGAGACAGGTCAGACCAGTTCTTTCTGAGGGTTGGGAGTGGCTTGGGTGGTTGGTTCTGATTCAGGGTCTCTTGTGAAGTTGCTGCTAACCTGTCAATTTGGGTTTGAATAACTTGTAGGCTTGACCTGAGTTATTCAAGGTCTTGGGAGTAGATCAAGATCGTGGAATGGTGTATCCATCCATCCCGATATGTGGTCCCTGTCTTGAGCTATCTGAGCATCCTCACTGCATGGGTTTTCTTCACAATGAGTGATCCAAGATGAAAATTACAGTACCTTACTTTGTGAGGCAGGGGCATAGCCAGAGCAGAAGGTGGAGATCACATTGAAGGCTGAGGGCCTTTCCCAGCAGGGACTCTGAAAGGCAGTCTAGCTGGCAACTGTGTCTTCTGAAAGGTAGATATCGAGAGGCTGGACTGACTTCCTAGGATTAGATCACAGATTTCTTTCATGCACCTTTGTTAAGTAGGACAAATAAACCCTACCCATATAGCCAGCCAATGTTTTACACTTAGATCCCATACCCAATGCCAACTTTATCCAGAGATGCTGTCTAGCCCTGAGTTGACACCAACCCAAGCTCAGTCTCACCCCAAGCTCTAATTTGGGCTGCAAATTCCCATAATGATGCCACTGGGGCAAGGTCTATCCTCTGTCCCCACCTGTGCTACTGGCTTTGTAAACTGAGTC
>NW_022652312.1:0-2209 GCF_011064425.1 Rattus rattus
AAAAAAAAAAAAAAAAAAAAAAAAAAAAAAAAGATACAGTAGCAATTTTGAGAACAAATGGAAAGTGACAGGAAAGAGGAACATGAAGGTTCAATTCTGAGTTTCTTGTTCATATCATTTAGCATCCTTCTGTATAAAGGAGAATGAAGTTTGAAGAAGGCACTAGTTTGTTCAATATGATCTATGTTAACTTCAAATTTAGCTATGTTGTGTGAAAGAGAGTTATAAATGCATATCTGAGGTTTTTCACCAGGCCTGTTCACAGTAGCCAGTGCACAAATGGATTTAACTTCCAATTAAACTGTGCCAGCACTAAGTTTAGTCACCATTGTGCAAATATTATGTCAAATTCTGTTGCTACACAATTTATATTTCCATACAACATTTTTCATCTATTTTTTCCAGAAAAACTTCAGAGATTGTTCCAAGAATATGCTCACATCCTCCTATTCATCCAAGCTTTTAGCTTTAATAAGTCAAACATATGAAACAACTACATGAAATTAGAAGATGAGAAAATCAAGAGCACTGCAGTAAATGTTTCATGCTGACTTGCTTGGATCTTCTTCATTTCTCATTTGTCTCTTGACCAGCTGTGTAGGGAAAATGTTGATATGACCACAAGTTCTGAAACTTTGCCCACAGTGAGAGCAATTTAAAATTCCTATTCTATAAAGAAAATAAATTAAAACCAGAGAGAAGTATCCCATGGCTTCATGCACAGTTTTGAAACTAGTGAACAGTCAATCCTATAGTCATCAAGTAGAAATAAAATCTACCACTGAACAAAACAAACCTCACACATGTGGAGTAAAGCATATAGCTTTCATATTGAATGTTTCAAAGGTAAATGTGTTAGTTCTTTTTTTGTGTGTGTGCCTAAAATAGGTAGCATAACCTATCTCGGGATGCCAGCAGTATTGCTGCAAACATACACAGTCTGGGAAAGTCACATGAATCAGTTTTTGTGCATAACAAGCTAGCAAACTGTGTCACACAAAGACAAGAACGTGCTTGCTGAGTGTTCACTTTACTTGATTCTGTACTTCACAAAATGTTTTTCTAACACTCTTGATTCTTTGATTGCTGATGCAGCATCCTCTGGCCGCCAAAAACCGATTTGCAGTTAAAATGAGGAAGATATATTTTCTTTCTGGAAAAAAAATGAGCACTTGGCGTTATGTTTTTTCCATTTTCAAGAAGCAGTATTAAGAAAATCTGAAAGGGGTGGGTGCAGAGGGTTGCAAGCATTCTGAAGGGCTGAGAATATCACTTAGTGTTAGTTAGAATCAAGTTTGCTTTCCCAAATGGCTCTCACTTCTGAGAGCATCTGTCATAATGAAAAGAGAGCATTGAATAGAAAATCTTAACCTTAAAATGCTTGAATGGAATATAAATTTTACTAATATGACTTTAAATAAGACATTTTAGCTATTGTTCTGTCTTAATAACCATTTCATGTATATGCGTGTTAGAGGGTTCAGGGGTTTTTTTGTTTGTTTGTTTGTTTGTTTTCTAGTAAGGAAGACTAGGTGAGTTTTGTTGTGGTTAGCTATATTGTCATTATCAGGAGGTAGGAATCCAAGGAAATCAAGGGAAGACACAAATGGCTTAAGACTAATTAGGATTCTGAGTCCACATATAAGGAAATAGCACGTGTTTCTTGTCTTCAGATTACAATAGGAACACCCTCCTCTTTCTAAGCTACCTCTCTTTCCCCTTTGCCTACCCACTCTCCCATCTCCTCCACCTTAAGTCTGCTCCAGAATTCTCCTGTTTCTGGGGAACCCAAATTCAGTTCTTTCCTCTAAGAACTGTTTCTTAACTTACCATTGTGCTGCTGATCTCTATTGCTACCATTCTCACATTACGGGAAAGACCAAGAGAAATGAGTCTTGCTATTAAGTAGCTTGCATGATCTCACTTTAAGAAATTTGCCCAGTCATGCTCACCAATGGCAAACTTATGTCTAATTTGGTAATTCTCTTTTTCCACATTATTCTAGCTTAACAGTGTCTGGGGAACCCGTGGGAGAGATACCTTACCGCCTGGTCAGGTGGGCACTCCTGAGGCTGCAGAGCAGAAGAGACCACCAACACTGCCCACCCCTGCCCACATCCCTGGCCCAAGAGGAAACTGTATAAGGCCTCTGGGCTCCCGTGGGAGAGGGCCCAGGTGAGGCAGGAGCCCTGCCTGAGACACCGCCGGA
>NW_022652313.1:0-2198 GCF_011064425.1 Rattus rattus
GTCACCTGATTCCTGAGTACGTGACTAGGCAGCTGTCCTTGGGACAGTGGCATTATCATCAAAATACAGATAACTTCAGGACAAACCACAACAGCAGTCACCAACTACCTCCTCTTCTACCCTCCAATCACGTCAAATACCACTCCCACACCCCATCTCCAAGAGGACTTACCCACCAGCCACCACCAACCCAGCTGACTTCCCCACTCCCTGAGGCCTCAAGTCTCTCATGGGTTAGGTGCTTCTTCACTCACTGCGGCCAGACCAGACAGTCCTCTGCTGTATATGTGTCAGGGGCCTCATGTCTGCTAATGTATGCTATCTGTTTGGTGGATCGGTGTTCTAGAGATCTCGGGGATCCAGAGCTGTTCGTTTCATGGGGTCAGCCTTATTCTTCAGCTTCTTCCAGCCCTTTCCTAACCACAGGAGTTCCCGTGTTTTTCCAGAAGTATCTACATCTGATGCTTTCAGCTGCCTGTTGGACCCCTCAGAGGGCATCCATGCCAGGCTCATATCCATAAGTACACCACTGCATCATAACAATGTAAGTCTCTGAATCTCCCCGCAAGTGGACACCAATTTGGGCCTGTCAATGAACCTCTTCTCTCAGTCTCCACTCCATCTCTGTCCCTGAAGTTCTTTTAGATAGGAACAGCTCAGGCTCAGAGCTCTTGACTGTGGGATAGCAACACAATCCCACTACTTGATGCCCTGTCCTTTCATTGAAGATGAACTCCACAAGTTCGCTT
Source organism: Rattus rattus (assembly GCF_011064425.1). Lineage (NCBI taxonomy): Eukaryota > Metazoa > Chordata > Mammalia > Rodentia > Muridae > Rattus > Rattus rattus. The sequence goes on from NW_022652313.1 coordinate 750, forward strand.
CTCCCACTGTTGAGTATTTCATCTGCATCTCTCACATCCCAAGTCTGTGGTACATTAAAGAGGGTTCCCCCATCTCCTACCTCCCAAGGTTCCCTGTTTCCATTATTTCTGTTGGACCTCAGGGCTTTGCTTCTATTCCTACCCCCAATATCTAATCATGTTCCCCTTTCCCCCTTGCTGTCCCCTCTCCCTCTCTGCATCCCTCTGCCCCCTTGACAGCCTTTTTCTTCCTTCCAAGTGGGATTGAGGCATCTTTATTTAGGCACTTAGGCTTTTTAACCTACTTGAGTTCTGTGGATTATATCCTGGGTATTCTGTACTTATTTTTTTTTTTTTTTGACTAATATCCACTTATTAGTGAGGACATATTATGCATGTCCTTTTGGACTAGGATTACCTCTCTCAGGTTATTTTCTAGTTCCATCCATTTACCTGCAAAACTCATGATATACTCATTCCTAATAGCTGAATAGTGTTCTAATATAAATGGACCACATTTTCTATATCTTTTCTTCGGTCATGGAACATCTGGGTGGTTTCCAGGGTGTGGCTATCACAAATAAGGTGGGTATGAACATAGTAGAACATATGTTCCTGGGGCAGAGTGGGACATCATTTGGGTATAAGCCCAAGATTAGTATAGCTGGATCTTCAGGTAACTTTATTTCCAATTTTCTGAGGAATCTCCAGATTGATTTCCCTGAGTGGTTACATAAGTTTACAATCCCACCAAGGATGGGGAAGTGTTCTTTTTTCTTCACATCCATGCCACCAGGTGCTGTCACCTGAGTTTCTGGTCTAAGCCATTCTGATTGGTGTGAGGTAGAATCTCACTGCCATTATGATTTGCCTTTCCCTGATGACTGAGGACTTTGAACATTTATTTAAGTACTTCCTTGCCATTTGAGGCTTCTATGTTGTAAATTCTTTGTTTATTTCTATTCCTAATTTTTGATTGGGTTGCTTGGTTTTTTGTAGGTTAGCTTCTTGAGTTCTTTTTATATTTTGAATATTAGCCCTCTATTGAATGTGGGGTTGGTGAAGAATTTTTCCCCAATCTGTAGGTTACTGATTTGTCCTATTGACTATGTTCTTTGTCTTACAGAAGCTTTCCAGTTTCATGAGGTCTCATTTATCAATTTTTGATCTTAGAGCCTGAGTCATGGGAGTTCTGTTCAGGAATTTTCCCCAGTGACAAAGACTTCAAGGCTCTATCCCATTTTCTCTTCCATTAGATTGAGCCTATCTGGTTATATGTTGAGGTCATTGATATACTTGGACATGAACTTTGTGCAAGGTAACAAATATGGATCTATTTTCATCTTTCTACAGAGAGTCAGTTAGACCAGCCCAGCACCATTTATTGAAGATGCTTTCTTTCTTTCTTTTTTTCTTTTTCCTTTTTTCTTTTTTTTTTTTTTTTTTTTTTTTTTTTTTTTTTTTTTTTTT
>NW_022652314.1:0-2209 GCF_011064425.1 Rattus rattus
GGACAATTTTGGGTTAGAAGGCCTGAATGCTAGGGATAAAAAAAAATCTTTTAAATAAAGAAACATAAATTTTGAGGGTTAAGGGTTTCAGGTGTGTTCTTTTTCGAATTCTCAGCAGCAAGATCTTATCTAAATCTCATCCTTTTTTGGTTGGCTCTTTTCACCTAGGTGAATGGGGGGGAAGGCCTACTCTGTCATGTCATGGTAGGATGCTCTAGCAGGCATGTCTGCCTCCTATCCTCCCAATCCCCACCACATATTTTTTTTTCTCTTGGTTGGTATTGCTAGAAGGCAGTGGGAGAGAGGGAGCATGCTCCTGTGGCAGGGCTGCAGGGTTGGGTGAGGGGCAGAAAGCAAAGAGGGAGTTGAGTCTGAAATAAGATCTGGAGAGTGTTGTTTAAAGTCAAAGTGGTGGGGACCCAGGAGCAGAGAGCAAAGGAATAAAGCAGAGAGAGGGGGTGGGCAGTGGGGATTTGGAGAGAAAGAAAGGGATCAGGGAGAGAAGAGCAAGAGCGAGAGCGAGAGAGCGAGAGAGCGAGAGAGCGAGAGAGCGAGAGAGCGAGAGAGCGAGAGAGCGAGAGAGAGAGAGAGAGAGAGAGAGAGAGAGAGAGAAAGAGAGAGAGAGAAAGAGAGAGGAGAGTAGGGGCCCTGCTGTTGCTACTGTGCGGTGCTGGGGTTCAGATAAGCACCAAGAGATATCGCTCATGGGATGGGAAAACACACCCTAGAATGTGGCAGGCCAAAGCTGGGGTTCCCTTACTTCAGGTCATCCAGTCACCACTGGGGTGCTACACTGAGGAAGTTGGAACAAAGGACAGGAGCCGACAGGCCCACAAGGAGACCAGGAACAAGGAAATGGGGAACTCCCGACTTTGCTCGTTAGCGATTGTCCTTAGCTGATTGATGGTTATGTGGGAGCACAGAGAGGTCTTCTGCAGGAGATTTAAGCTGTGGCTCTGTAAGTGAAGGCATCTTCCTGCTCCCCATGACAGTTCTTGATGAAATGAACAGTACATGTGTATCCATATTGTTTATTGGCTGTTCATCATGGAAAATTGATGCATATCAACTCTTCAGGGTGGAACAGAGATTAAATATGTTTTGTAGGGAGGAATGTCCAGGAAGGGAAGCTTATTGACTAAATCCTCAAGGCCTCTAAATACCTCATTAGCATGGAGAACTTTGTTTTGGGCTACGTGGCCACAGGTCATGTGGCACATGTGGCACATGTTCCAGACCAGGAATCTGGTAAGGAACAGGGAGCCACTTACGATCTCTGGTAGGTGCTTGAGTGTCAGGGACTTTGAACCCACGCAATCTGCCAGTTCTCCTGGCATGGGTCACTGTCCAACATCCCCCTAGTGTCTCTAGTTTATTTGTTGAATCCTAGTTCCCTCAATTTCATAGGATGGATTATTTTACATCTTTGATTATAGAGTAGATAAGCTCGATGTTATTCGATAAATATTTTTATTTGTACATTTACATGGGAATATTTCTTTATGCATGTGTCCATGTTTGTGTGTGTACATGTTTCTCTGTGTGCATGTACATGCATGTTGAGACCAGAGTCAATTTTAGATGTATTCCCTTGGGAGTCGTCCATCTTGTTTTGCTGAGACAGCCTCTCACCACCCAGGACCTTCAGGTGACAAATTTCTTAGGCTGACTGGTCAGCAATCTTTAGGAATCCACTTGTGTTCTCCTCCCTTGGGATGGAGCTATAAACATTTATTACTATACCCAAGTTTTTATGTAGACACTGGGGATTGAACTTGGGTCCTCAATCTTATGTGGCAAGTGCTTTACTTACAGAGCTATGTACCCTTAAAGATTTGTTGTATGGTATGAATGTTATACAGTGTTTTAAGTTTATACAGTTCTGAATGGGCTATGTATTCTTCAGCATGATCTGAAGTATCCATGTAGTCAAAATCAAAGTCATGAATATGAGAAAATTGACCTACGTTCTAAGTCATAAGGTAAGAATTATTTCACTATATTAACCCCGGGGCCTACTAAACACAGGCCTGACACATTTGGACTACAATGTGATTGAATTAGAATAGAAATACAATGATATCAAGCAGCTTAATAAGTTGGCTGGCTGCTGTTGGCATACTGGAGGTGACCAGAGTATAAATAGGGGGGAAAAAAGGTTGCCCATGCAAAGCAATGATGCCTGGCACTGTCACAATAGGGTGTGAAA
>NW_022652315.1:0-2208 GCF_011064425.1 Rattus rattus
TCCACGGCCTCAGCAGCCAGGAAGATCTGCGCCGCCCCTTCCGGGAGGTTCCGTGCACCAGGGTTCCAGATAGCTTTTGTTTTCCTCTGGGGTCAGTACTGTGTGCAGCGTGCAGTCTCTTCTGGTTTCCCAGGCGTGTCCGCCTCTCTGAAGGTTTAGCTCTCCCTCCCACGGGATTTGGGTGCAGAGAACTGTTTATTCGGTCGGTCCCTTCAGGTGCGGTGTCTCAGATCTTATTTAGATTTTAAATGTTATTCCCTTTGCTGGTTTCCCCTCCAGAAACCCATCACATCATCCCTTCCCCTGCTTCTATGAGAGTGCTCCCCTAACCATCCACCCACTTGCTCTGCCCTCCCTGCCATGACATTCCCCTACACTGGGGCATCAAGTCTTGACAGGACCAAGGGCCTCTCCTCCCATTGATGCCTGACAAGGCCATGTTCTGCTACATATGCAGTTGGAGCCATAGGTGCATTCATCCGCACACTTAGGATAGTGGTTTAGTCCCTGGGAGCTCTGGTGTGTGTGTGTGTGGGGAGGGTCTGGTTGGTTCATCTTGTTGTTTTTCTTATGGAGTTGCAAACGTCTTCAGTTCCTTCAATCCATTCCCTAACTCCTCCATTGAGGACCCCATTCTCAGTTCAATGGTTGGCTGCAAGCATCTGCAGGTGTATCTGTCAGGCTCTGGCCAACCCTCTCAGGAGACAGCTATATCAGGCTCCTGTCAATGCTCACCACTTGGCATCCACAATATGGACTGGGTATGGTGGCTGAATATGGGTAGGATCCCACTGGTGAAGCAGTCTCTGGATGGCTTTACCTTCAGACGCTGCTTCAAACTTTGTCTCCATATTTCTTCCCATGAGTATTTTTGTTCTCCCTACTAAAAAGGTCTGAAGCATCTACAGTTTGGTCTTCCTTATTCTTGAGCTTCATGTGGTTTGTATTATGGCTATTCAACGTTTGGGGGCTAATATTCACTTATCAGGGAGTGCATACCGTACGTGTTCTTTTTTGATTGGGTTACCTCACTCAGGATGATATTTTCTAGTTCTATCCATTTGTCTAAGAATTTCATCAAGTCATTGTTTTTCATAGCTGAGTAGTATTCCCTTGTGTAAATGAAGTACATTTTCTGAATCCATTATTCAGTAGAAAGACATCTGGCTTATTTCTAGCTTTTGACTATTATAAATAAGGCTGCTATGAGCATAGTGGAGCATATGTCCTTGTTATATGCTGGAGCATCTTTCCGGTATATGCCCAGGAGTGGTATAGCTGGGTCCTCAGGTAGTACTATGTCCAATTTTCTGAGGAACTGCCAGATTGATTTCCACAGTGATTGTGCCAGCTTGCAATCCCACCAAAATGGAGGAGTATTCCTCTTTCTTCACATCCTCGCCAGCATCTGCTGTCACCTTAGTTTTTTATCTTAGCCATTCTGAGTTGTATGAGGTGGAATCTCAGAGTTGTTTTTATTTGTATTTCCCTGTTGACTAAGGATGTTAAACATTTGTTTAGGTACTTCTCAGCCATTCGAGATTCCTAGGTTAATGATTCTTTACTTAGCTCTGTAGTCCATTTTTAAAAGGGTTATTTGATTTTCTGGAGTCTAACTTCTTGAGTTCTTTGTATATATTGAATATTAGCCCTCTGTTGGATGTAGGATTGGTAAAGCTCTTTTCCCAATCTGTTGGTTGCTGTTTTGTCCTACTGACAGTGTCCTTTGCCTTATACACCCTTTGCAATTTTATGAGGTCAGATTTGTCTATTGTTGACCTTAGAGCAGAAGTCTTTGGTATTCTATTCAGGAAATTTCCCCCTGTACCTATGTGTTGGAGACACTTTCCCACCTTCTTTTCTATTAGTTTTAGTGTGCCTGGTTTTATGTGGTAGTCCTTGAACCACTTGGACTTGAGCTTTTTAGAGGGCGATAAGAACAGATCAATTTGTATTCTTCTACATGTTGTCCTCCAGCTGACCCAGCATCATATGTTAAAAATTCTATCTTTTTTTTCCCACTGGGTGGTTTTAGCTCCTTTGTCAAAAATCAAGTGACCACAGGTGTGTGGGTTCATTTCTGGGTCTTCAATTCTATTACATTGTTCTACCTACTTGTCTCTGTGCCAATACCATACAGTTTTTATCACTATTGCTCTGTAATATATAGCTTGTGGAGATGGTGATTTCCTCCAGTTCTTTTATTTT
>NW_022652316.1:0-2209 GCF_011064425.1 Rattus rattus
AGTTCCAACCATTTGCCTACGAATTTCATAAAGTCATTATTTTTGATAGCTGAGTAATATTCCATTGTGTAGATGTACCACATTTTCTGTATCCATTCCTCTGTTGAAGGGCATCTGGGTTCTTTCCAGCTTCTGGCTATTATAAATAAGGCTGCAATGAACATAGTGGAGCACGTGTCTTTTTTATATGTTGGGGCATTTTTTGGGTATATGCCCAGGAGAGGTATAGCTGGATCCTCAGGCAGTTCAATGTCCAATTTTCTGAGGAACCTCCAGACTGATTTCCAGAATGGTTGTACCAGTCTGCAACCCCACCAACAATGGAGGAGTGTTCCTCTTTCTCCACATCCTCTCCAGCATCTGCTGTCACCTGAGTTTTTGATCTTAGCCATTCTCACTGGTGTGAGAACCTTGGTAATTTTGAGAAATGGTTAGAATGTTCACGTGATGGAATTGAGAATTATGTAGAAGATATGCCTCAGGACATCTATGTGTAGTTGTTTCCAGAAATTAACTGAGAGGTTATGAATCACTTCAGACAGAACGCGACCTCGTTCATTAGTTAGAAATCTAGTAACTAATATTTCACACTTAATATTCTTTCTTGCCTCATATCAAATTCAAATCCCTTTAATTTTTAATGGATATTTTACATATTTACCTTTCAAATGTTATCCCCTTTCCTGGTTTCCCCTCCAGAACCCTCCTAGCCCATCCCTCCTCCTCCTGCTTCTATGAGAATGCTTCCCGACCCATCCACTCACCCATCAACCCACCCATCCACCGACTTCCACCTCACTGCCCTGGCATTCCCTGACAGTGAGGAAATCTAGCCTTCACCAGACCAAGGGCCTTTCCTGCCATTGATGCCAGATAAGGCCATTTTCTGCTACGTATGCAGCTGGAGCCATGGGTCCATCCATGTGTATACTTTGGTAGGTGGTTTAGTCCCTGGGAACTCTGGGGTGTCTGGTTGGTTGATATTGTTCTTCCTATGGGGCTGAAAACCTCTTCAGCTCCTTCAGTCCTTTCTCTAATTCATCCATTGGGGACTCAGTTCTCATTCCAATGTTTGGCTGTGAGCATTGCCTCTGTATTTGACAGGCTCTGGCAGAGCCTCTCAGAAGATTGTCCTAACAGGCTCCTGTAACAAGCACTTCTTGGCATCAGCAAATGTGTTTGGGTTTGGTATCTGTATATGAGATGGAACCCCAGGTGGGACAGTCTCTGGATGGCCTTTCCTTCAGTCTCTTCTCCAAATTTTTTCCCTGTATTTTCTTTAGACAGGAGCCATTCTGGGTTGAAATTTTGGAGATGAGTGTGCAGCCCCATTACCCAACCTGGGGCTTTGCCTAACCTCTGGATGTGGTCTCTACAGGTTCTTCCTCTCTTCTGTTGGGCATTTCAGCTAATTTCATCCCTTTTGGGCCCTGGGATCCTCTTGCTTTCCTGGCAACTGGGACTTGTTGGTGGCTACCTCGAGTTCCCCATCCCCCATTGTTAAACCTCTCTGTTCAAATTCCTGTCCTTCTGTATATCATCCCTGTCTCCTCCTATATCTGGTCCTGCCCCACTTTTCCCCTCCCACTCCTCTCTTCTTCCCAAGGTTCACCCACCCTCTACCTACTGTGAGTATTTTGTTCCCTCTTCTTCTTCCATTTGCAAGGTTATTCAAACATCTCAGCCTATTCTTTCTCTTTCAATATCATCAAAGTAAATTCATTTTTGCTATGTTTTTTCAATTTTAAAACAATTTCTCTTATTTCATTAACTTATTAGTAGTAATAACTCATTTACTTATGTCCCTTGATAACTACCTTTTCCCATAAATTTCTTCTCAAACTCCTGAATTGTTGTGACAGTTTTGAGCTAGTCAAAAATGCTAAATAACTATGTTTCGTAATAACTTTGAGTTATACTTAATATCATGCTCCATTTGTAAATTGGATATTATAATATTGTCTTAATAACAATGCTCAGTGAGTCAATAATTACCAAATGTGTGATCCTTGGTAGTTATAAACTTTGTAATTTGCTTATGAAAATGGAGGTTAAATCATTAACCTTCGTGTTTACCACAAGATTGCAAATGGACTTAACTTAGGTTGTGAAGAGAATCAAATGAGATAATAGAAATGAAAGTAATTTGTATAGTGTGTGTAGGACACTAATGACTTACAATATAAAATCGAACATTCTACTTTAAAAA
>NW_022652318.1:0-2194 GCF_011064425.1 Rattus rattus
GTATTTTTGCGTCGATGTTCATAAGGGAAATTGGTCTGAAGTTCTCTTTCTTTGTTGGGTCTTTGTGTAGTTTAGGTATAAGAGTAATTGTGGCTTCATAGAAGGAGTTCGGTAGTGCTCCATCTGTTTCAATTTTGTGGAATAGTTTGGATAATATTGGTATGAGGTCTTCTATGAAGGTCTGATAGAATTCTGCACTGAACCCATCTCGACCTGGGCTCTTTTTGGTTGGGAGACTTTTAATAACTGCTTCTATTTCTTTAGGAGTTATGGGGTTGTTTAGATGATTTATTTGTTCCTGATTTAACTTTGGTACCTGGTATCTGTCTAGAAATTAGTCCATTTCCTCTAGATTTTCCAGTTTTGGTGAATATAGGCTTTTGTAGTAGGATCTGATGATTTTTTTAATTTCTTCAGATTCTGTTTTTATGTCTCCCTTTTCATTTCTGATTTTGTTAATTTGGATACACTCTCTGTGACATCTGGTTAGTTTGGCTAAGGGTTTATCTTTTTAAAATATGAGTTCTGGAGGTAAAACCCAGGCAGGAATTTAACCAACTGAGCTAGCCTTCTAACCCTGCATTTCATTTTTAAAATAATATTTTCTAATTTTAACATAAAGTACATTTGACTTTCATGTATTGATTCTGTGTTTAGTGAACTTGCTAAAGTTCTTACTAATTATGATAATTACAGACATACTCAGTAGATGTCTCTAGCAGAGAATTTGTACTTGTTCGAACAATGTTCACAATTCTTTGTGTAGTCTTTTTTCAAGAAGTGGAAGCTAATCTTCCTTATTTGAGGTAGGCTAGACTGAGTGATTTGTTTCCCTACCCTGCAATACTGGGGCTGAACTCAGGGATCTTACATTTGCTGACCACTAACTATGTCACTGAACAAAATGCCTAGACCCTAGTGACTTGGTTTTAGCAAGTAGAAGAAAGTAGAAATGATGGTACGTCATTTCTAAGATTTGGTCAAAAGGACGTTTCAGCTTTAATTTTGCTGCCTAGGGGATGCCAGCTGTCATGGCATTTGGACACTTGGGCAGCCCTGTGGAAAGACCCGCAAGTGCTCAGGAACTGATACTTCCTGCCAAGAGCCATGGTATTGAGCCATCTTGGCCTCAAACTCTTTGGTTCCCAGTCAGATTTTTGGAAGCCCACAGCTGCACCAGACATTTTGACTACAGCTTCTGGAGAGACCTGGAGTCTCCAAGCAGCTCCTAGATTCCTGACCTTCAGAAACTGTTTGAAGCAATACATGTTTTTTTCCAGAGAGAGAAATTCAGCCCTTATTTTCTTGTGTTTATATGAATCTAATTCACAGCCAAGTCACATAGCATACTAGGAAGTAATTAACTTTCTTATGTAACCTTTTGCTTTTTCCTAGACTTGATGATCACTTCTCTTTTCTTTATGTGCACATTTCGTTTGAGCCTCATAGCAAGTCTTTCATCTTTAATATCCCAATTATGTTTTAGCCCTAGGCCAAAATTCAAGCTGCAAAAGCAGTAATTCTCAATTCTCTTTCAACCTCAGGAATCATACTTCATATCTCATGAGATATGTATAATTCCTGAAAAAAGATAATTGGCTAATCAAAGGAAGTTTCTTTTCCTCATTCTAAATTTAATGTTTTTTGATATATATATATATATATTTGAGTTATACAAGTTGATGTTTTGATATGTGTGTATATGCATTTATGCTTATGTTTGTGTCTATATTGTGGTCCATATTGATTGTCTCTTGATAGGACCTAGACTCATGTTGGAGACAAATCTTTTGACATGCCTGTGAAAAAATTTTCCAGATTATGTTAACTGAGATGAGAGAGATCTACCATAACCCTGGACTGAAGCAAGATAGTTGAGTGTCTGCATTCATCACTGTCTGCTTCCTGACTGTAGCCATGATGTGAGTAGCTCTTTCAAGCTCTTCCTGCCATGATTTGTCGGCCATGACTGACTGTCCTTGAACTGTAAGACAATCACTCTTCCTTTCTCAGGATGTCTGTGTTAGGTATTGTGTTGCAGTAAATGGGAGAGGTAAGTGATCTAATGGTGGTATGGGTAACGTATCCCAGGTAATATATCTAGTACTTCTACATAGTTACTAGTTTTGTATTTGTGGGAATGTCTGTGTGGTGAGACAACTTTACAATCTTGTCATTTTAGTGAAACTCAAGC
>NW_022652319.1:0-2206 GCF_011064425.1 Rattus rattus
AGTGTACTTATATATAATAAATAAATAAAATCTTAAAAAAAAAAAAAAGAACCAAGAAGAGATGTCTGAGAGATGGCTCAGTGGTTAAGAGCACTGACTGATCTTCCAGAGGTCCTGAGTTCAGTTCTCAGCAACCACATGGTGGCTCACAACCATCTGTAATGGGTTCCGATGCCCTCTTCTGGTGTGTCTGCAGACAGCAACACTGTACTTATATACACAAAATAAATGTCTTTTTAAAAATGCCCCTAATATGGTTATTAATAAGCTAGCTATAACTGCAGAAATGTTGGTAATATGTCAAGAAAAACCTGCAAGTTTGGTGGTTAGATTCAGCTCAATGATGGAGAATGTATTTGACTGGATTTTGTGTTTATTGCTGGACGTCAGACCCAGGGCTGTACACATATGAGTCATATGTTTTATTATTGAGCTGCATCTCAGTCAAGGCACGTGTTTAACATGTACAAGGCCCAGAAGTAATAGATTAAAAAAAAGTAGGGCCTGAGGGTACAGCAGAGTTGGTGTGTCTGAAGACAGCGACGGTGTACTCAAATATAAAATAAACAGATTTTAAAAATAAAAAGGCTTGAAGACAAGGCAGAGGAATCGAGTCATCCAGTCAATGACAGTAATAAGTCAATAAAAATGCACAACTGCACATACATGATTCAGGGGACACCATGAAAAGACCAAGTCTGTAAATCATGAGTGCAGAAAACAGACAAAAATTTCATGCCAGAGTCATAGAAAATGTTTTCACTAAGTCGTAGCTAAAATATCCCCAAGCCTAGGGAAAGAGATGTCTGTGAAAGAGGCGATCAGAACTCCAAACTGCCAAAACCTGAGAAGAAACTGTCCCTATTACGGTGTAGCTAAACTACTAAATCCACAAAGCGAATAGATGGAGAACTGCAAGACAGAGCGGGGGGCCTATCAGAATAACAGCTGATTTCCAAACAGAAACCTTACAAGCCCAATGGCTTGGAATGATATATTTCAAATTCTGAGAGATTACAACTGCCAACCCAGATTACTAACTCTCCAAAGTGACTAGTTATGATTGAAGGAGAAAGTAAAATGTTCCCTGATTAAAAAAAACATGCTAAAGGATCTCGTGACCCCAAGCCAACTCTACAGAGGTACAGGAAGAGTCTTCCAAGCCAGAAAGAAAGATAAATAGACTCATGATGGGCTGCAGGAAAGGGTACATGCAAGTACAGGAGCTAAGCAAGTGAGAAGGAATTGCCAGCTATAAAACCAACAGAACTCAGGAAATAGAACATAGTTATAAATAATTGTGGACATAGTGGGGCCGATTCCCCAATCAAATGGCACAAAGGAGCAGGCCCCCGATTTAAAAATTAGGATTGGGGGGTTGGGGATTTAGCTCAGTGGTAGAGCGCTTGTCTAGAAAGCACAAGGCCCTGGGTTCAGTCCCCAGCTCCGAAAAAAAGAAAAAAGAAAAAAAAATTAGGATTGGGATCAGCAAAATGGCTTAGCAGGTAAAGCCACAAAAGACTGACAACCTGAGTTCTGTATCCCGCACTGGGAGGAGAGAACTGAATCCCAAAAGTTGACCTCTGACTTCCATGTGCACACCCACACATATACCACAGTCATACACTTTAGACACACAAATACAGAAGAAAGGAAGAAAGGAAGAAAGAAAGATAGAAAGAAAGAAAGAAAGAAAGAAAGAAAGGAAGGAAGAAAGAAAGAAAAGAAAGTCTTCTCTGTCTCCATAAAACAAAGGAAAATAAAACACCCCAACACAATAGTCAAAATTCTCACTCTCACCTCTAGATGGAACATTCCACAAAAAATGAGTAAAACTATCTTTTTTTTTTCTTTTTTCTTTTTTTCTTTTTTTGGGAGCTGGGGACTGAACCCAGGGCCTTGAGCTTGCTAGGCAAGCGCTCTACCACTGAGCTAAATCCCCAACCTGAGTAAAACTATCTTAGTTCGACTTCCTCACAGGTAAGACGGCCCTGTCAGACATCCATAGCTCATTCAGTCAGCTGGAAGGTCACACATACAGTGGTAAAAAGAAGCAGAGAACCTCACCTCAGAACAAGGCAGAAGGAGAAAACTGACTCCTGAAACATGTTACCTTTGTACCACTTTTTGCTCTTACAAAGGGCCCGGGTTCAATTCCTACCCCACATCCATTTGTAACTCCAGGTCCAAGGATTTGGAGGCCTTC
>NW_022652320.1:0-2284 GCF_011064425.1 Rattus rattus
TAATAATGTTTAAATGTCACAATAATTATAGTATGTTACCCTTAGAGTTGGTTACCTACTGAATAGAGTTACTGGTAGCATGCTACTTAGATAATTATTAAATACACTTGTTTACAAGCTCTATTGGAAAGGAAACAAATGTTACAGAAACTCTGCTATGTAATAATTACATACTAATATTATAAATGCGGCAGACTCAGGAAAATTCCGTATCAGAACTAGATTGTCTAGTTGTCTTCTGGATTTCTCTCCAATGGCTTAGCCCGCAGGAATCTGTCATATCTAACTAACTCAACAGAGCAAGCGCTTGCTTCTCATTGAATGGCCCAGATGAGCTGAGCAAGATGTCTTTGTTTCTGATCCTTACAGCAAACTCCTTAAATCAAAACTTTGCCCACACTCATCTGCTATAACTCTAATTGTTTCTGACTCAGGTGGCCTTTGAATCTTGAGGAAACAGTGGCCCAAAGGAGACTGAGATAGAACATCCTTAGCAGCTCTCCAAGTCTGAGGTTAGCCTTGCGCCCTGGCTATCTGACAGTGTAATTGCTCTGTGAAATTCTGAAATAGCACCCAACCTTCAAGGGAGCAGCTCAGTTGGATAAAGTGCATTGAACCAGGTTAGGGTGAGAGGAGGAAGACCAATTAAACTCACTCCCCTCTAAAACCATGGACCCTACTGTTGTTCCGTGTCCTAGGAGTATGCCATTCAGTTTTCAAGAGAGAAATGCAAGAGTTGGGACTGAGGGTAGTTTTGTCATAGGAATGATCGTTTTATCCTTTAATTCCTTCTTGATAAATATTTGTACACCTGGAAGGTGGAATGGGCTCTCCCCTGGCCTCTCTCACCCAGGTCTCTTGATAGTCAGAATATGGTTTCCCAGTCCATTTTCAGACAGGGTGACCAAGGCAGATGCTGAATGAGATGCTATTCCTCTAGATGCCATTTGCAGGGAGAACGACGACAGATTTTTCTCATTTCAAAGATAACGCAAGGCGGGTTTTCGTTCATTTGCTATTAAATATCAGGATGTGTGATTTATTTCTGTTTCGGCTCTGAAAGTTCCACAGAGAAATCACCAGACGCTTTTGCTGCCTGGTGGCTTGGAAAGGGTTTTAAATCCAAAGTGATGCTGGGAATTCTAAAGAGCATGCTTCTCCAGCAAGGCCAGCTGAGCCATCAAAACAAGGCCTGGCAACTGCTGGCCTTGGCGTGGGTGTGTACTGCACGCATAGCCAGAGACTGTTTAAATCACAGCATCCAGCAGCTGCTGGCTAATTTGTCTTTCGGAATGATATTCTATGTGGCGTTTATTGTAAGTCTGGGTGCATATAAAGGAACCCCGGCGATGAGAGGAATTAGTGAAGTTTTAGATGCACAGCCTCAAGGCTTAGATTTAAAGGCAAGGGTGCTTTGCAAATCAAGAACACCCATAAGGAAGGGGGAAGGGGATGTTTGCCAAATGTACATAAGAAATACTCAAGTTAATAAAAAAAACAAAAAAAAAAAAAAAAAAAAAAAAAAAAAAAGAAAGACCTCCTGGAGCGTTCAGAGCTGCCATGGGGTCTTCCTTACATCTTGACGTTATCTCCTTCCTTTCCATTCCCTGGTCTGGGTCCACATTCACACTGGCCTGCATGGCCCAGTATTCCCTGGTGTTCTCTTAGTGCCCAGCATCTCTTTATGCTAATGCAGTCGGCAGTGCCTTGCCTGATGGTTCAAAGAATGCATCTAAGTTGACCTTCCTGGGCACAAACCACCGTATAGTCTCCGCGTGTCACCACAGTCCGTCGAGCCTCACAGCCTCTAACTCCATCCTCGCATCTTTTGCTCATCCTGACAGGACCCTCCCACTCCATGACATCTGTCTTCCTCCGTTCACTCATGTTCATTTGCTGGGGACTCCCACGCGTTTTACAAAGGGATTTTCACGTCTTTGTTTATACCTCTCAACAGCCCATTAAGGTGGGCTTTATCATCTTCTCTGTATAGGTGAGGAAACCGAGGCTCCGGCAGCTTCATTGGCTATCTTCTCTCGCTCAAACTCGCACACCTGGTTCAGGGTCCTTTCCATGTGTCCCCGCTTGCACTGCAATCGCTAGCATGGTCACTATGGATGTTTTCCTGGCTGTTCCTAACTTTTGATTTGTGCTATCTTGCCAGTTGAAGCAGACAGAGGGTACTTTGCTCACCGATGCTTCAGTACCTGCACTGAAAGGGTTGGAAAACGCTCAGCGGGTTGGAACCGACTTATGAAGAGGCTTGGCAGAAGGCACAGGTTTT
>NW_022652321.1:0-2215 GCF_011064425.1 Rattus rattus
ATATATATATATATATATATATATATATATATATATATATATATATATATATATATATATATACATGGGCCCATATACAGCCACCAAAACTTGTTAAGATTGATGAAGCTAAAAAAAGGCATGCTGAAAGGGACTGGATATAGATCTCTCCTGAGTGATACATCCAGAGCATGTCCAATACAGAGATCAATATTAATAGTAAACCACCGAACTAAGAACAGGACCCCTTTGGTGGTGGGGAATTAGAGGAAGTATTGAAAGAGTTGAAAGAGCTTACAACCCCATAAAAACAACAATGCCAACCAACCAGTGCTTCCAGGGACTAAACCACTACATAAAGACTACCCTTGAACTGACCCAGGGCTTCAAATGCATATGTAGCAGAGAATAACTTGTTGCAGTACCAGTGGAAGGGGAAGCTCTTGGTCCTGCCAAGATTGGACCTGAACTGCAGGGGAATATGGAGTGGGTAGTAAGGGGGAAGTATTGGGAGAATACCCATATGGGTGAGGGGGAAGAAAGGGGATGGGAGCTTATGGACAGGAAACTGGGAAGGGGAATAACATTTGAAATGTAAGTAAAGAAATATATCTAGGGAAAAATATTAAAAAATAATCCCAGAACAGTAAATAAAAAGAGGAGAAACACATTATACACCCACCAACTCCACCGCAATGCGATTGTTAGCACCTCTCAATGTCAGTGGTCTAAACGCTGCAATAAGAAGGCACAGACCAAGAGGATGGATGTAAATAGAGTATTCACCTTCTTCTGCATGTGAGAAATACACATTCACTTTAAGGGCAAAAATCCCTTAATGTTGAAGAATGAAAATTTATATTCTGAGAAAATAGGCTTAACAAGCAATCTACTATAGCCATGATATAATCAGAAAAAATAGACTTTCACCCAGGAGTATTTTAAGTGATACAAAGGACACTAGATATCATCAAAGTAAATACCCACCATGAGTAAATTGCAATCCTTAAAATGTACTAACTAGCAAAAATCACACACAAGTTAAAAAAAGGATTACTAGTAAAGCTTAAATCACATGTTGACCCTCACACAATGAAGGTCAATAACCCACTGTTATTGAAATAGTAGGTCTTACAGACAAAAACTCTAAAGGAGAGATTCTAGAGCTAACTGACATTATCAGTAAAATGGAACTACAGATATTTGTAGAACACTTCATTCCATAACAGAAGAATATGCATTCTTCTCAATACATTATGAATCTTTCTCCAAATGTAAACATATATTTGAACACAAACCATGTCTCAAGACAGACAACAAAATTGAAATAACACCCTCTATTCTATATGTCTAATATGAGTTTAAGCGGAATATCAAAACTTACAGAAATAAAAGAAAACTTAAAAACTCATTGAAAATTGATAACTTATTTTTAAGTGAAAAATTGCTTTAAGACAAAAATTAAGATAGGAATTATAGAATAATGTGAATTAAATAAAATTGAATATACAGCATACTTACAGGACAAAATGTAGGTGGTTGTAGAAGAGAAGTTCATAGCACTAAATAATTACATAAAACAAAAATGGAGGGATCTCATACTAGCAGCTTAGCAACACACCTAAAAGTGGAAGAAGAGAAAGAATCACATATAAGATGTGGAGACAGGAAGAAGTAATCAAATTCAAGGCTGAAATCAATAAAACAGACAGAACAATATGAAAAAAATCCAATACAAAGTCAGAGAGATAGATAATAGGTTCTTTGGTGAAATCAGTAAAATTGACGAACTGTTCTCCAAGAAACTAAAAGGTAGAGAGATGTACAAGGAAAGTGCCATTGAAATGAGAAGAATCTGAATTTACTTGATAGGGTGTTTCATCTGTCTTCCTGGAAGAGAAAGTCATAGATTCTCAGATGACATTAAGGTGTAGATTTGGTATGTGTGATTAAAGTTATCAATTTAATTAGGGGTATGTTGAATAACACAAGTCAGCTAATGTGGAAGTTTTATTTTTTTTTTATTTTTTTTATTTATTTTTTTTTTATTAACTTGAGTATTTCTTATGTACATTTCGAGTGTTATTCCCTTTCCCGGTTTCCGGGCAAACATCCCCTTCCCTCCCCCCCTTCCTTATGGGTGTTCCCCTCCCCACCCTCCCCCCATTGCCGCCCTCCCCCCGACAGTCTAGTTCACTGGGGGGTTCAGTCTTAGCAGGACCCAGGGCTTCCCCTT
>NW_022652322.1:0-2168 GCF_011064425.1 Rattus rattus
TGTTCAGAATAAAGGTGTGCGGGAACTATTCCATCGTCTGAGAGCTTCTGTCACAAAAGCTGTAACACTGCCATTTGGCAAAGACATCCACTTGGGAAAGAGATCTGCTGTCCCAGAAATGATCCCTTCCCCAAGTTTGCTGTACCCCTTGCAGCTAGTCAGTCCCCTGCTGGCTCAGCCCCAGCAACCAAAGCAGCAGGCATCAGCTAAAGGGAGCAGAGCCTGCAACTGGGGCAGTAGAAGCTGTTCCCCCTCTCTGCCTGAGTTCTCACTCCTCACCCTAACCCATGCACCCAATCAGGTGAAAGATCTCAGTGGGAGAACTCCAGGTGCCAGAGCCCTTTACACCTGTTCCTCAAGTTCTGCACAGCTAATTTATTCAGATGTTTTTCTTTCACTGACACATGCAACAAGTGATTATCATTAGTAATGGTGACATTGACATGAAGATTGAAGAGGGCATGCAGGGCCAGGTGCTCACAGAGAAGCATAGTTTTATGGGTTTACCTCATCTGGATTTTTGCTTCAATTCCATTTATCAACCTTTCTTATTTTATTCCAATATCCCTCTGTTTTCATTACAGGAACTTTAGTCACATAGGGGTGATTCTTAAAAAAAAAGGGGGGGGGAGTCAAAGACCTACACTCCACTGAGAAAGCTAAGAGTGGAGGTTCTTAACAAACTGGTGATTTTTTTTTTCTGTTGGTGGGAACAGAACCCAACCTTATTACCGAGAATGATTATCGCAGACTCTTCCATTATTAAGCTATTACCCATCCTAAGGGAGTTGTCACACACACTTTATGGCCTGTTGAGATGCATGCTGTTGATCAGAGACCACACTAGACTGTAGGCTGTAGCAATAGAACTACATGCATAGTCACAAGAACTTTGTAAAGAGTTTCTATAGGGCCAAAATATTCCTTTAGTGTTCAATTGGACTTGCAATGATTATGCAAATTGATGTTGCCCACAGACACTTTTTCAAATTCTCTTATTATGTTGGAATATACCTACAATGAACAGTCTGTGCTCAGATTCCTCAAAATCCAATCCAAGTTGATAAGGAATCGGCACCACATTCCCTTTCTTATCTTCACATGGTACGTTTCCCTCTATGGCACCTGCAGGGATGACATCAACAAATAAAAGCTTCAACTCTCAACTCGGGGTTCGGGATTTAGCTCAGTGGTAGAACGCTTGCCTAGGAAGCACAAGGCCCTGGGTTCAGTCCCCAGCTAAGAAAAAAAGGAAAAAAAAAGTTTCAACTCAAAGGACCAGTAAATATCTTCAACAAAATCATAGAAGAAAACTTCCCTAACCTAAAGAAAGAGATGCTCATAAACATTCAAGAAGCCTACAGAACTCCAAATAGATTAGACTAGAAAAGAAATTCCTCCCGTCACATAAAGTCAAAACACCAAATGAACAAAACAAAGAAAGAATACTAAAAGCAGTAAGGAAAATGGTCAAGTAACATATAAAGGCAGACATATCAGAATTACACAAGGGGTCCACAGGTAAGACCAACTTTTCTGCTGCAAGTGACCTGCCTGGTGAACTCAAGACACAGGTCCACAGGAACAGCTGAAGACCTGTAGAGAGGAAAAACTACATGCCCGAAAGCAGAACACTCTGTCCCCATAACTGACTGAAAGAAAGGAAAACAGGTCTACAGCACTCCTGACACACAGGCTTATAGGACAGTTTAGCCACTGTCAGAAATAGCAGAACAAAGTAACACTAGAGATAATCTGATGGCGAGAGGCAAGCGCAGGAACCCAAGCAACAGAAACCAAGACTACCTGGCACCATCGGAGCCCAATTCTCCCATCAAAACAAACATGGAATATCCAAACACACCAGAAAAGCAAGATCTAGATTCAAAATCATATTTGACCATGATGCTGGAGGACTTCAAGAAAGACGTGAAGAACTCCCTTAGAGAACAAGTAGAAGCCTACAGAGAGGAATCGCAAAAATGCCTGAAAGAATTCCAGGAAAACATAAATAAACAAGTAGAAGCCCATAGAGAGGAGACACAAAAATCCCTGAAAGAATTCCAGGAAAACATAAATAAACAAGTAGAAGCCCATAGAGAGGAGACACAAAAATCCCTGAAAGAATTCCAGGAAAACACAATCAAACAGTTGAAGGAATTAAAAAT
>NW_022652323.1:0-2186 GCF_011064425.1 Rattus rattus
AAAAAAAAAAAAAAAAAAAAAAAAAAAAAAAAAAAAAAAAAAAAAAAATGGAGGCTAGCCAGTGAGATGGCCCAGCAGGTGAAAAGTGGCCGCTGCTGTACCTGACAACCCGAATTCAGTCCTCAGGAAGGATTGAGAGACTGAGGATTCCCTGGTGGAAGGAGAGAGATCACCACCAGCACTCCAAGCTGTCCTCTGACTTCCACCTGAGCTCCCATCACTAGAGGTATCTGAGCGGCGTTCATACTACTAGACACACACAATAAATGTACACTAAAGAGATAAAAATTAAAATGAAAATATTAAAGATATAACTACACAGCTTCCATGATGTACTGATTAATACTGTTTAGACTGCCTGGAGGAAGTTGAAGTTGCCATGTTGATACGCAAACTCTACCTCATTAAAGAAGAGCTCCCCCCTCAAAAAAGGTAAAAATGGGGGTTGGGGATTTAGCTCAGTGGTAGAGCGCTTGCCTAGCAAGCGCAAGGCCCTGGGTTCGGTCCCCAGCTCCGAAAAAAAGAAAAGGAAAAAAAAAAAAAAGGTAAAAATGGACTCTGTTTCATAATGGAAAACCGTTCCCTTAGTCACTTGTTGAACATTTGGGTTTTCCCTGTTTCCACAAACAATGCTACAGGGACTGTCTCTGTTTAGAATAGAGTCAGAGAACGGTCTGAAGAAGGCAGAGTGCTCCCATGCACTAACTAAACCCTGGGTTCAACCTCCAGCACTGTGTAAAAATGGACATGGTGGGGGTTGGGGACTTAGCTCAGTGGTAGAGCACTTGCCTGGCAAGCACGAGGCCCTGGGTTCGGTCCTCAGCTTCAGGGGAAAAATTTTTTTTAAAAAGGCAAAATTAGACTTGGTGACAAATTCCTGTGATCCCAGCACTCGGGATCTGGAGGCAGAAGAATCAGAAGTTCAAAGTCACCTTTAGCTGCATAGCTAGTTTGAACTCACGATGAGCTACAAGAAAACCTGTCTCAAACAAACACAGAATGAGAGGTGTCTCTTCAGACATGAAATTGATTGGCACATACATCTTGAATGTAACTGTGTCAGTTTAAACTTCTGTCAGAGATGCATTCAGTGTCTTAGGTTTACACCTAGACCTGGCCTGGGTGCTTCCTTCTGAGCCAAAGCTCAGCCATTCCTTGATGATTTCCCTTCTGTAGAACCTGAGTGGAGATCTGAGTAGGCAAAGATGTACATGAATGAGGGCTAGGCAGGCCCTCATTGACCATAAGCTCCCATCACTAGAGCTAGCCAAGTGGAAGCTCAGTATCAATATTTACTGTCCCAGGTCCTGGGCTGGTGTCCCCAGAGATGAGTCAGCTGAGTCCCTGCCCTCCCAGAGCTTGATACTCCCAGGGAAAAAGTAAACAGACAGTTAACGATAGACAGTTCACTCAGCACTGAGCTGGACTTCCTTTTCTGACAATATCTGGAACGCCTTGCTACGTAGCACACGGAAATGCAGAAAGAAAAACAAAGCATTCCGTGGAACACACAACTGACCCCTTGACAAACAACGTGGGCTTTTAACAGACATTTGGACTTAAGAATTGTTAGGAGTCGGAACTAAAGCCCCAGATACATCTGGGAATTTTGAAGGCCCAAGATGAACTTGACCAGTTCATCTGGCTCTTGGCAGAATGCCCTGTAGCTGCATCAAAACACGAGGTGGCTTGTCAGACAGGAAAGCCTTCTCCCCAGGGCCTCCCATGTCCCCTGGGAGGCTGGCAAGAGATGATTCTGTGGTTTCTCAGGATCTAATGAGGTGTAATGATTTGTTTTTTATTTTAGATTTTATTTTTAAGTATGTGTGTGTATGTTTGTATATGTGTGTGTATGTGTATGTGAATGTGTGTCGGTATGTGAGTGTATGTGTGTGTGTACATGTGTGTGTAAGTCTGTGTGTGTGTATGTGTGTGTATGTGTATATGTGTATGTGTATGTGTGTATGTGTGTATGTGTGTGTATGTGTATATGTGAGTGTGTGTGTGTATGAGTGTGTATGTGTGTGTGTGTGTATGTGTGTGTATGTGTTTGAGTGTGTATGTGTATGTGTATGTGTGTATGTGTGTGTATGTGTTTGAGTGTGTGTGTTATATGTGTATCTCTGTGTGTGTATGTGTATGTGTATATGTGTGTATGTGTGTGTATGTGTTTGAGTGTGTGTGTG
>NW_022652324.1:0-2199 GCF_011064425.1 Rattus rattus
AAGCAAATATAAAAATGTGAGCTGAAAATAACCCTAATAGAAAATGGGGTTCAGAGCTATATAAAGAATTCACAGCTGAGGAATGTCATATGGCTGAGAAGCACCTAAAGACATGTTCAAAATCTTTAGTCATAAGGTTGATGCAAATCAAAACAACCCTGAGATTCTACCTCACACCAGTCAGAATGGCTAAAATCAAAAACTATGAGAGCAGATGATGGCAAGGATGTGGAGAAAGAGAAACACTCTTCCATTGTTGGTGGGATTGCAGACTGGTAAAACCATTCTGGAAATTAGTCTGGAGGTTCCTCAGGGAATTGAACATTGCACTACCTGAGGACCCAGTTATACCTCTCTTGGGCATATACCCAAAAGATGCCCCAACATATAACAAAGACACGTGCTCCACTATGTTCATAGCAGCCTTATTTATTATAGTCAGCAGCTGGAAAGAACCCAGATACCCTTCAACAGAGGGATGGATACAGAAATGTGGTGCATGTACACAATGAAATATTACTCAGCTATCAAAAACAATGACTTCATGAAATTCATATGCAAATGGATGGAACTGGAAAATAACATCCTGAGTGAGGTAACCCAATCACAGAAAAACACACATGGTATGCACTCATTGATAAGTGGATATTAGCCCAAATGCTAGAATTACCCTAAGTGCACAAACACATGAAACTCAAGAAGGATGACCAAATTGCAAATGCTCCAATCCTTCATTAAAAGGGGAACAAGAATACCCATGGGAAGGAATAGGGAGGAAAATTTTAGAACAGAGGCAGAAGGAACACCCATTCAGAGCCTGCCCCACATGTGGCCCATACATATACAGCCACTCACTTAGACAAGATGGATGAAGCAAACAAGTGCAGGCTGACAGGAACTGGATGTAGATCTCTCCTGAGAGAAACAGCCAGAGTACAGCAAATACATAGGCGAATGCCAGCAGCAAACCACTGAACAGAGAACGGGACCCCCATTGAAGGAATGAGAGAAAGGACTGGAAGAGCTTGAAGGGCCTCGAGACCCCATATGAACAACAATGCCAAACAACCAGAGCTTCCAGTGACTAAGCCACTACCCAAAGACTGTACATTGACTGACCCTGGGCTCCAACCTTATAGGTAGCAATGAATGGCCTAGTAAGAGCACCAGTGGAAGGGGAAGCCCTTGGTACTGCTAAGACTGAACCCCCGTTTGTTGGGGGGAGGGAAGTAATGGGGGAGGATGGGGAGGGGAACATCTAGAAAGGAAGGGGGAGGGTTAGAGGGATGATTGCCTGAAAACTGGGAAAGGGAATAAAAATCAAAATGTAAATAAGAAATACTCAAGTTAATAAAGAAAAAAAAAAAAGAAACAAGTGTCTACCGTTTACACTAATATTCATGTCTTTACATATATCCCTTGAAATTCTCTTCATTTCTTCTAGAAATTTCATCCAAGAAGTTTCTCAGCCTATTCAAGTGATCATTTAAGAGAGTTTGTGTCTCTTTGTGTCTACAGAGATCTCTCTAATTCATGTTCGCTCTGTCTTTGATGAAATACATATGTGAATATAGAATACTAAAGAGGGGCATAAATAAAGTAGAAACAGTAGCAAAGGACCTGAGCATAGGAAAATAAGAAGAGAGGTAGAAAATATTGAACTGTAGGAGTCTGGTGCTGAAATGTGATGCAGATACAATTGGTGTTTTGTTGTTGCAGACTCTTATGGTGTTTTATTTGGAGAGAGAATAAGTATGACTCAAGAGACAGTGACAAGGGTACTTGACTAGCTTGCCTTGCAATGCTTTGATGGTCTCAAACCTTAGCTGATATTCACTTCCTTAAGTGAGGTAAATAAAAGAAGTTTTCCCGGTGTTCTTTGTGATTCTTTTCTCTCCGGCTAACTTGTGATGACTTGCTGGAAGCCTGGCTGTTACTGATGACTCATGTTACTGTGCCTGACTTTTCTTTGGTATCCTGAAACTACTAAACTTGGTAATGGACTCTTGGTATCCTGATAAACAAAGATTACAATTTTCACAAATGTCTACTTCTAAACAGGTCCACATTCCCTTCTCTTATTTATCAAACTTTCTCCCTACATTTGAGTGATGGTCCAGTAGAGAGGTCCAAGGATTTGAGAACCCTTATTAAAAGTAAAATTTAAAAAATCTCAAGCTTCAAAATATTTTCATCTAC
>NW_022652325.1:0-2197 GCF_011064425.1 Rattus rattus
TGGAGATTGAAAGTTTCCGCTTGAGTTACTGTGCTGAGACAGGACCTGTTGTGTTGAAGTTTTTGCAGGAGTCTTGTGTCCCTGTAGAAGCTTAGCCAGAAATTCGTCCCATTGTACATCAGGTGTGCAGTTTTCATCTTCCGAGCTGGACCAGTTGTCCGAGGACGGATTAAAGTTGGTATTTTGCGAGGAGCTTGTGGAGTACTCGCTTTCCGAGGTGTCGTCTGAGCCTATGGTAAATGTCTTTCGTTTTTTTGGTGGCAGTTTTTTTATTTTGTTTTTTACATTTTTTCTTTTTCTTTCCCTTTTTGCCCACCGCCATCTTAATTCTCTCACCAGATCCATGCATGGAGGTGAATGCATTGCCTGGCTTGGGTCGCGTAAGCCACTGCCACTTGGCTTCGTTGTAGAATCCATATTCATCCAGGTCACCTGCTTGGATTTCTTCGGTGAAGCCGGTGCTTGGATCGCAAATTGGACCTCCGGTGTTATATACCTAGTGGTTTGGAAGGATCACAAATGTTTTTAATTGATAATGATCTTCCTCCCCAGGTCCAATATGATTTGTAAAACAGGGTAAGCTGATGGTATATATAATGGTCCTTGTGTTCGTTGGCCCAGTTTCGTAAAAAAAAGGGTCCGGCTCGAATGACTTTGTTGGTTGGATTTGCTAGTAACTTTGCTCTTTCTGTTAATTTGGTGTTTTTGTCTGTGTTTTGTACCCACTCTGTCCATTTGGAATACCAGTCATTATCCATCCACCAGCCTCCGGTGTCTGCTTTGTCTGGTTTTTGATATTTTCCTATCCATGGATGGTCCAGATCTACTGCTATTATAAAATATATAAAGAGTCCGGTTTTTGCTATGTCAACCATGTTGCTCCATCCGGACGGCCACCAGGAAGGCCTTGGTATGTACACTTTTCGTGTTCGCCTGGGTCCTGCTCGTTCTCTGGATTTTATAAGAATGGCTTGTGGATGTGTAATAAGGTCTAGTGGGTGTAGTTTTTCATGTTGCAAAAAGGTCTGCATATCTTTGTATTCTGCATCCCAAAAAAATATATAGTCTATGGATGCGTGCTGTGGTAGATAGATGGTGCTTCCTCTGTATTTTGCTAAGTCAAAGCCACAGTTGCTGGCACTCCATCTGTTTTTATGGTATTGGTGTTCTTGCCATAAAATGTGTAAGCTAAAGCATCCTACAGACCATCCTCCGGCTTGTATTTGTATGCCTCTACCCCAGGGCCACCACCATGTGGCCTGGTCTTCTCCTACATAAAATCTAGCTTCAGGGCAAAAGTTCATCACATTGGCTTCATATAGTGCATTGGTTTCTCCTACATCTTGCGCTCTGCCTAGTACTAATGCTGGAGCCACTCCTCTAATGGTGCATTTTCGTCTGTATGTTGGATTTACTTCCCATAGGGTACTCACGCTGTAGGACTTTCGTCGAGACCGTTTGTATCCGCCTCTACCGCGGCGGCTGCTGCGGCGAGTTCTAGATCGGACTCCACGTCCCCAGTGTCTGGTATGGCTCCGCTTGAACCTGTATCTGCCACGACCTCCTGTGTACCTCCTCTTGCGCCAACGGGTGAAATATGCCATTGTGAGGAGTACTTTCGCTGTAGAGCAAATTGAAAGTGAATAGCCCAGTCACAACAGCCACAAAACAGATCGTGAGACTGCTGTGTGAGCCGAAGCCAGTTATCTTCTTTATCTTGGACGCTGTAGTCACTTCTTTGATATCTATGGTACATAAGTTCTGATCCCATACCTGTAAAGACAGTATGCATAAGAATCTTGCCCTCTTGCCGGAGCCGCCTGCCCGAGTTGCCCCTTAACTTCGCATCGCTTACCGCTATGCTCCGGTACCCGCCCAGGCGGCCGGCCGATGGGTAGGACCTGCTGTGCAGGTCGTAGATGTGGCCGGTCCCTCCGCCGCCAGCATAAACTCAGCCATTCGGAAGTACACTTGCTTATATAGCTTGTTGGCCACGCCCCGGAGATGACGCTGCATAATGAGGAACCGCCCCGTACCGCCCATCGATCCGTTGGTTGCCCGTGGCAACTCCCGCCCGAAGTACTTCCCTCTTTTTGAATGCTCGCCACACCCAGTAATTCAAAAAGAGGAAGTTGGTGCAAGCAAAGAGTATGTTTATTAAAGAAAAAAAAAAGTAGCAGAAGGGGGTTTGGGGGGC
>NW_022652327.1:0-2194 GCF_011064425.1 Rattus rattus
TTCGCTCGCGGGGTTCTGCCCACGGGCTCTCTGCGGTGGCAGCGACCAGGAAGATCTGCCTTGGCTATACTTCTTAGAGTTTTCAGGCTAAGGAATGAATTAAGTATTCTTCTGGAGCTTTATTTATTTATACTATATTTTACATGTTTATATTTTGCCTTCATATATTATCTGTGCACCTCTTATATGACTGGTTAGAGAGAGTTTATATCTCCTTCAACCAGAGCCACAAGCCACCAGGTCATCGCAGAGAATCAAACCCAGATCTTTCCCAAACAAAACATGCTACTGACTACTGAGGTACATCTCCACCCCATATCTTGGAATTTTTATAAACAGAACAGCATTGTGCAGCTACTGTAAATGCTGGTGGTGAGAAAATCAGATGTTTGGCTCTGGTAATTGGGATGAATCCATTCCTTTACTAGATTAAGCTATTTAGGAGGAAAATAGTGTAAAAGTTAAATTGTGACTTATGGTGTGATATTCATATAAAAGTTATAGAATGGTCTCAGGCACTAACTTTGAAATATTTCTAAACATACATGCATGTGTCTATATATGTAGAATATAGTCATGAACTTAAAAATGTAATTGGATACTCATTTTCTCACAAGACTCTGATTCAGTGTGTTTTTCTTTTTTATCACAAGATGATTTAATGTAATAAATTAAATTACTTCAATAATAAATTAATCCTGGTCACCAGGTCCAATAACTGATATCGGCACTAAATGTAAGACTGTTGCATGACGCTCTGAAAAGTGTGTGGGTTCTGATGTCTGATAACATTGGGGACTTTGTTTTCCACTACATGGGAAGGAATATGTTCTGAAACAGAAATATACAAACAGGATCACTATCTGGTCATCTTTGGTGAGTTCATGTTTGTCATACCGTTCTGATAATAGTGTTTGTCTTATCATCATAGGTTCTGTCTTATTGGGGAGATGTATATAGCTTATAGTAACTGCAGAAACGAGGAAAGGAAAAGAGCAGCTTTGACCATATATGGTGGGATGGAAGCCACTGAGAGCAAAATAGTGGGGTACAAATGATCTCATCAGTGAACTAGGAAAAGGGTGACTTCTCAGAGTATAGAGGGGGATAAAAACATAAGAAAAGGTAGGTAGGTAAAACCTGAACATGGATTTTTGAAAATATATAACTGCTCATTCTATTAACTAATTATAGTGCCCCAGAAAAAGGAATGAAAAATAATTTTTGTCTTTGTAGCTGGGGGTTAGTTCTTTTTTTTTTTTTTCCGCATTTTTTTTTTTTTATTAACTTGAGTGTTTCTTATTTACATTTCGAGTGTTATTCCCTTTCCCGGTTTCCGGGCCAACATCCCGCCAAACCACTCTTCCTCCCCTTCTTTATGGGTGTTCCCCTTCCCATCCTCCCCCAATTGCCTCCCTCCCCCCAACAATCACATTCACTGGGGCTTCAGTCTTAGCAGGACCCAGGGCTTCCCCTTCCACTGGTGCTCTTACTAAGATATTCAATGCTACCTATGAGGTCAGAGCCCAGGGTCAGTCCATGTATAGTCTTTAGGTAGTGGCTTAGTCCCTGGAAGGTCTGGTTGGTTGGCATTGTTGTTCATATGGGGTCTCCAGTCCCTTCAAGCTTTCCAGTTCTTTCTCTGATTCCTTCAACAGGGGTCCTGTTCTCAGTTCAGTGATTTGCTGCTGGCATTTGCCTCTGTATTTGCTGTATTCTGGCTGTGTCTCTCAGGAGCGATCTACATCCAGCTCCTGTCTGCCTGCACCTCTTTGCTTCATCCATCTTGTCTAATTGGGTGGCTGTATATGTATGGTCCACATGTGGGGCAGGCTCTGAATGGGTATTCCTTCTGTCTCTGTTTTAATCTTTGCCTCTCTATTCCCTGCAAAGGGTATTCTTGTCCCCCCCCTTTTTCTTTTATTAACTTGAGTATTTCTTATATACATTTCGAGTGTTATTCCCTTTCCCGGTTTCCGGGCAAACATCCCCCTCCCCCCTCCCCTTCCTTATGGGTGTTCCCCTCCCCACCCTCCCCCCATTGCCGCCCTCCCCCCAACAGTCTAGTTCACTGGGGGTTCAGTCTTAGCAGGACCCAGGGCTTCCCCTTCCACTGGTGCTCTTACTAGGATATTCATTGCTGCCTATGAGGTCAGAGTCAAGGGTCAGTCCATGTATAGTCTTTAGGTAGTGG
>NW_022652328.1:0-2196 GCF_011064425.1 Rattus rattus
ATGACATTGTTGTGTCCTGATTCTTTTCTGCCTTACATGTTTGCTATGTAGTACCTCTCACTTGGTGGCCTTTGTGATTTTGTAGTTATTTAGTTTATTAAAATAGAGAGATCTGGTGGCTTGGACCAAGAGAATGCAATGTTTTATGCAATATATTTAAGTTATTAAACACTTCATGGCTAGAGAAATGTCTTAGCTAGTTGCTTGCTGCATAATCTTAAGGATTGGGTTTTGGATCTTAGCCCCCATATATAAAGCAAGTTGTCAGTGAACACTTGTAACTCTGAGGAACTCAAAGATGAGAGTACTTCCAGGACTTTCTAAGTTCCAGCCAAATCAATACAAAATGATAGATCAGGTTCAGGAGGAGACCCTGCCTCAAAGTAATAATCAGAGAATGGAAGAGGACACTTGACATACTCTTCTGGCTTGTAGCCACAACTGCACACACATAACTGCTGCATATTTTCACAAATACACAAATAGGTATATCTATAGATAGATAGATAGATAGATAGATAGATAGATAGATAGATGATAGATAGATAGATAGATAGATAGATAGATAGATAGATAGATAGATGAAATCGGAACGTTTGAAAGAAATCTGTATCTCTACAGGCTTTATCTTGTAACTCTTCAATGTCTCTCTCTGTTTAAATATTACCATTTTTCATTTTATGTATTAATAATAATACATTAAAGATAAAATGAAAAGTAATGCAACCATCATATTTTTCTACTCTACCAATGGACCATTATTCTTTGTATTTATTTATTTGCTAAGTACCTCCTCCTATAATACCCTCCTGCAATCTGTGATCCCTTTCCCTTCAAATTTAAGGTCACATATTCTATGGTCCCTTGTTCTGCCCCCCTTTCTCTAGTGTCTATTCTCTCATGATCACCTTTGTTCTTCTATGTCTTTTATAAATGTGTATGATAATTTACATCTTGGTTCTGCATATGATATGCATATTTCTACATGTGAGAGAAGGCATATGTTATGGATATTTCTCCATATGGGAAAATGCATATGATATGTATATTACCCAGTTGATCTTATTTCACTTACCATAACCATCTTCAAATTCATTGTTTTGCTTACTGGTGACATAATTTCATTCATTTTTGTACCTAAATAGAATTCCACCTGGGGTGTTTTTAATTTTTTTTAAATCTATTAATTTGTTGATAAACATCTATGCTTGTTTCCTAACTTACTTATTTGTGGATCTTAAATAAACAAGGCTGGGTAAGTATATTTGTGTTATATTCACTACTGTAGCTGGCCTGTGTGGTACTTGAATCTTTAGTTTTCAAAGGAATGTCCACACTGAATTGATAGTGTCTGTGCCTGTTTACATTCCTCAGCACTGTAGAAAGGAGTCTCTCTTTCTACATCCCTTTCAATACTTGTTGTTTGCTTTGCGATGCTAGCTATTCTGGCTGGGATAATATAGAATGTTGAGGTTTAACTTGCCTTAGCCTGACACATATAGATGCTGCTCACTTTAAATATTCGTGGGTCAAATTTTACTTCTTACTTGAGAAATATTTGTTCAGTTTCTTAACTCCTTATTAACTGGATGACTTGAGTCTGGTGTTTACATGTTGGTGTTCTATATTCCCTGAAAGTATTAAACTTCTGAGATATATATATATATATATATATATATATATATATATATATATAGAATTTTCTCATATTCTATAGGTGGTTATTCATTCTGCTATTCATTTCCATTTCTGTGAGAATTTTTAATTTTGCATAGACCTATGTGCCAGGTTTTGGTCTTATTTTCTGTTCTGCTGGAATATTTTTCAAAAGACCTCTACTTCTAACAGGAAATGTTAACATGCCTTTTAAAAATGTTATCTTTTCTACAGACTTTCACACGTTTGTTTTCCAGCACAGGTTATAATAGTAGTCAGTCACCACAAAGGTGCTGGTTTATCAGGGCTACCTGGGTGGTGTGGGTGAAATGTCGCATGCATACTCCTTCAAGAATGCATTTTCACGCTATTCCCTTTGAGCACACTTTTTTCCTAAAGGGCTAAAGGAATAAGGTTAACAATAGAAATATCAGGTAGAAGAGAGGAGCAAAACAAACAGAACTTCATAAGTAAGGATTTTAATTCTAGGTTTCTTTGTTTATGAAAGCCTAGAGAAACCTAGAGAGTACAAGAACCTGG
>NW_022652329.1:0-2172 GCF_011064425.1 Rattus rattus
CTCTTCTTGAGTCCCTTCTCTACTTTGTATATCTATGTTTCCTCAACATTAATAAGACTCTTTCTTCACCTGCTGAAACAATCTGGGTAAAGTATACAAGATGCCAAGTTTCTTCACTAACCATAAACACACATGCCAACTTCCTAGGAAAGCCTCAGGTTAAATGTCCACAAAGTCTATATCATGAAGTAAACTGTAGGTCCTCTTTCATATTTTATTGTTACCTTTATCTCTCACAATCTGTCATTTTGCTGAGCCTCTTATGCTAATGTTTGACTAGTTTGTTTAAAGGTGAAATAACTCCAAAGGAACAGTAGGAGTGCTCTGGGTAACCTTTGTGGGAAAACTCAGTAAAGGATTGTTGAATTATATGTAATAATATTTCATAATCATACTATGGAAGAAGGAATTAAATAAATGACTCTTTTTATTTTCCGCTGTGCCACAAAGTACATGAGACACAAAGCAGAAGAATAAAACAGACATGAATACAATCTCAACTTTACCACTCTAACAATGAACCCAAGCTGGACCCAATTAGACTGTGTGCTTTAAAACTTCCCTCCCTAAACATACACCCAATGATACCAGCTCTGACTTCCAAGAGAATGATATTCCCTGTGAGAGTCAAGCTACATGGAGGTGTGTGTGTGTGTGTGTGTGTGTGTGTGTGTGTGTGTGTGTGAGAGAGAGAGAGAGAGAGAGAGAGAGAGAGAGAGAGAGAGAGAATTTTTCTCATGTTTGACCCTGAGAAGAATTATTCATTCTCAACTGGTCAGCCCTTAACACATACATATATGAGCAACATTAATGGGACTTTGCAGCTAGTATTTATAAGTGTGATCTCTCTCTCTCTCTCTCTCTCTCTCTCTCTCTCTCTCTCTCTCTCCCTCTGTGTGTGTGTGTGATTTTGTGTAATAATAATTATTGAAGGATAAGAAGTCATGAATTTGAAAAGGTCATGGGAGCAGTTCAAAGGGTGAGGGTTAGAGGAGATATGGTGTAATACCCAACTCACACATAAAATTCTCAAAAGTAAAACATGTGTCTGAATATTCCCTACATATATCTCTGTTGAAGGTGACCAATTCTGTCATTTTCTTTTTTGTATTCTTTTCTCCCTGATAAACACATAACAGTCTAATGGTAGCTTGAACAAAGGTGACAAGTGATAAGTGCCATGTAAATTTGGCCAGAAATAAGTATCTGAATTTACATGAGAATTTTCAAAGGACATTGGAGACATGGTAGTTAGATCATTCCCACAAAACATACCCACTATACACACACAGACTTGAGAATTTAGAGAAGCAGAAAATGCTGAGAGAGTTTGAAAAATAAATAGAATATGTTGTTAGACTGAATAATTCAGAAAAGGAAAGTAGCTCAGTAGAACGTCTAGTATACTTAAGGAAATTATCAGAACAGTGTCAATAAAATCCAACAATGTCCATGATTCCTGAATTGTCCATGAGATTCATAAGTGTCTCTAATCCCCCAAACACAAGCCTCTGTCCTCCTTATGTTTGCAGTGACCTTTTCCATCCCTCTGTAGAGTCCCATCCCAGCCTAGCTTCCCATCGCCATGTAATGATTTTCTCATCCCTGTGGGGTGGGTAATAAATTGCTGTGGTCTGAGGCCCGTTACCTACCCGAAGCCACAGTGTAATGATTGGGAATCGGAAGAAAAACCAGAGTATAGCACAGTTTTATGCAGCTGGAGAACTGCTCTACCAAAGGGTCACAGAGTAGCCTTCTCCCACCTGGAAGAATACTCTGGGCCCAACCTACAGAATAATTACATTCATGAGGTAGCCAAAGATAGTTTTGATTCACAAATGCACCTCCCTCTCGGGGACAACCATGTAATGCAAGAAATCCAGAAGGTTCCTGAATCCTGACAACACTTTTGCAAAGTTCAAATGTCCAAAGAAGTCAGGTAGAGCAACGTCAGCCAGGCAGTGCAAGGAATCACAGATGGCACAGCAAGCAGCCTCGGACCCCTGGACCCAACGTGTGCCTCCTCACTGAAGGCTGTCATTGTATGCCCACCGAAGTCACAGAGGAGCGCTGTCACTCAAGAAAATATTAGCTATTAAATACAACTTCCGGAATCATGAAGAGCAGCATAGTAATAAAAATCACATTTAGGTAATATTCACACAGCTGATT
>NW_022652330.1:0-2181 GCF_011064425.1 Rattus rattus
GGGCGCTTGTTACAAGCCTCAGGGAAAAGTCCCAGGATGTCCTTTCCTTCCTGGTTTTTAAAAAATGAGCTACTAGAATGGGATTCAAAGAATGCTCCCCCTCTCTCCCTGTCCCTCTCCCTTCCCCTCTCCCTCTCCTGCCCTACCTGTTTTCTTTTAAAATTTATTTCCATAATTTCCTGTCTTCCCCTAACTTTTCCCTTCCTTTCTTTTCTTCTTATTACCCAGTATCTATGGATTAAGTATCCCTTTAACATGTATATTCTATTGACTTATATCATCTAGTTCTAAGCTATTCTGTTAATATTATGTGTATTTTATGTAACGATACAGAATATTAAAGATAGTTGTCTTAAGTGGTTGCTTACATATCTAAACAGTAGTTATTTTTCTTTTTGGTTCACAAGGGTGATCACACTCAATAGTCTGACGATCTCATACCATCACTGTTAGAAATTAATTCTGGTGACAAGCAAATTGAGAAAGTTTAGAAGTTCAATACAGAACAAATAAGATTTGAATTTTATTCCTCTTGTATTTCCTATTAATGATTTAGTAAACTACAAAATAATGAGTTTCACTATGAAATTTTTAATTCATTTGCATCATTGTGCTTTGCCCACATTTGTCCACAATTGGTCTTATTCTGCTTTCATCACACACACACACACAGACACACATACACACACACACACATCACACACCACACACATCACACACACACTCATACACACATCACACGCACACACACACACCACACACATACACACACACATCACACACACATACACACATACACACACACCACACACACACCACACACACACCACACACACACACACACCACACACACACACAGACACAGACACACAGACACACACACACACACATACACAGGAGAGAGAATCTAGATTGTATATCTGTAAGAAAACATGGCATTGGTTCTAGGTTCCTTTCTCATTACTGTACTTTTTTTCTTTTAAAGCTTTTCCTTACAAAATTAATCCCCTCTCTACATTTAGGCCAGATATATTTTCTGCATTGAGAGAAAAATCCATATTTGTTTTTCTGAGTCTGGCTTATTGATTTTAAAATAATCATCTCCAGTTGCATTAATTTTCTTGCAAATGACATAATTTCATTACTCTTCATGGTTGAATATGACTCTATTCTGTGTGGTAGGGAATGTAGTATGGCTATGGTCCCAGTATGTTTTATTTTTATAGTAGAACTGCAAAAAATATAGATGCACAAGCATCTTTGTATTACACTACCTGGCTCCCATTTATTCTTAGTCAAGACTGATATATCAGATCACATTATATTTCTATGTTTACCTTTTAAGGTGCCTCTATAGTAGCTTACCTGTTTACACCACTGTCAGCAGGCTGGCACTGTTCACTGGTTCCTCCCAAAAATTGTCTAGCATTTATTGACATATGTTTTCTTGGTGTTAGCTATTTTGATTGTGTAAGAGAAAATCTCCTTGTAGTTTATGTATTTTAATTGCATTTATCATCTATCTATTTATCATCTATTGATCTATCTACCTATCATCTATCTATCTATCTGTCACCTATCAATATCTCTAGTTTTCCATCTACAGTCTATCTAGCTAGCATTTTGTTATCTATCTAATGGATGTGCGTGTGTGTGTGTGTGTGTTTGTGTGTGTGTGTGTAGGTGCATGACATGAAAAGGGGTGAAAGGTCAGAAGTCAATTTGCATGAGTAAATTCTCTTGTACCCCCATGTGGATTTCAAAGATTGAGCTCAGATAACATGGCAGGACTATGTACTTTTACCTACCGAGCTATCTTGCCAGATCTTATGTGCAATTTAGCTTTAATCTGTACTCTTTATGACATCAAATTATTGAACATGTTCCCACATAACCTTTAGACATTCGTGTATTTCCTTTGAGAATTTTCTATTCAATTAATACGTTCATTGATTCCTTGGATAATATTCTCTTTAATTTTTTAGTTTGTTATAATTTCTTTTCTTTTCTTTTTTTTTTATTAACTTGAGTATTTCTTATATACATTTCGAGTGTTATTCCCTTTCCCGGTTTCCGGGCAAACATCCCCCTCCCCCCTCCCCTTCCTTATGGGTGTTCCCCTCCCAACCCTCCCCCCATTGCCGCCCTCCCCCAAACAGTCTAGTTCACTGGGGGTTCAGT
>NW_022652331.1:0-2177 GCF_011064425.1 Rattus rattus
GGAAGGGGAAGCCCTGGGTCCTGCTAAGACTGAACCCCCAGTGAACTAGACTGTTGGGGGGAGGGCGGCAATGGGGGGAGGGTGGGGAGGGGAACACCCATAAGGAAGGGGAGGGGGGAGGGGGATGTTTGCCTGGAAACCGGGAAAGGGAATAACACTCGAGATGTATATAAGAAATACTCAAGTTAATAAAAAAAAAGAAAAAAAAAGAAAAAAAAGTAGTAATAAGTAATAATAAAGTAGTAATAAGAATTCCAATTGCTTTCTACACAGGAAAGAAGAATGTTCCTGCTGGGCAAAGGGTATTTCCTTATAGCTATTGCATTATGGAATCTGACAAGTCACCTGGAGTTGTGTTCTTTTTTTCAAAAGCGCTCCCTGAAAGTGATAAAATGTCTCCTAAGGAAGCTAGGGTCCCATAGAGCTCTGGAGGGGAAGCAGCTTCCAGCCACTCCACATCTATCTCAAATCCACACTTCAAGGCATTTAACAGATGAGCAAGAAACTGAATGAGTTACAAAGTGAAAACAACTAAGTCATGTAAATTCAATATTCAGAAAAAATAAATTAGTGTAAGGTAAGAATAAATTATAATGTTGAAATATAATTGAGATAATTTTTAATAATGAACAAAATAAATTAGGCAATCATTAATTGGAAAAACATAAAGTATAATTAAACAAATCCTTGACTGCAGTTGGAGACTACAAAACCTTCAGCAGCCATCAGAAAAGCCGCAAGGATATAGGCAATCTGAACAATGCTGTTAACCATAAAACAAACCTCAAAAATCAACGGAATTGAAATGTCTTTTCCTGTGAGAAATACTAAGACTTATTCTGAGCAGATAGAGAGTAGAGGACTCTATATTAAGTAAATAAATCATCTCTCTGTGAAGTGTTAGAGCATTTTTACTGGGGATTTTTGTTTTTATGTTTGTCAGCTTGGTGCATATATACAACATAGTTTGATTGCATTTACTCCCCATTGCCCTCTCTCCTGGTCTCTTCCACAACTGCAGACAACATCCTTCTAAATCACTCTTGTGTGTGTGTGTGTGTGTGTGTGTGTGTGTGTGTGTGTGTGCAGATCTTATAGAAGCCCACAGCTGTAGTGTGTTCCTCACTGCAAGGACACTCCCATGTCCTGAAGACAGCATTTCATAGTTCTCCCCATCTGCCAGCACGTACAGTCATCCTACCTCTCGGTTACCATGTTCCATGGACTTTAAAGTAAATTGCTATAGATGACCTGCTTAAAAGTGGAGATTTAATAGTTGCGGTGACAGATTTTTAATCAAGTAAAAGAAGTCAACATTTTTAAAGTAAAGGGGTAAAGAGAAATGAAGAAGTGAAATACATCATATTCAACCTAAAGTAGATTTAAGAATTAGAAATCAATAAAATAAAATTATAACACAAAAAATTCCAAAGATGAAATATTAAAATGGGACTTGGAGAAGGAAAACAGTATAATCAAAATATGTTGTATAAAAATTGCTAATGATAAAATTAAACTAAACAAAAACCGTATGATAAAAATGTATTGAAAAATCAATAGAAATTGAAGACTGAATGTGTCAAGGGAGGAGCATAAAGTTTAAAATAAAATATGCCAATAGAATTCCAGTAACCAAAAGCAAGGCAGAAACATTGTAATTTCTAGGATAGCCTATGCTACAAGAAAGATGTTTTTTTAAAACGTGTGTGTGGGGGGGGGGGGGTGTGGGTGTGGGTGTGGGTGTGGGTGTGTGTGCGCCAGACATTATCAGCAAAGAGAAGTAGGTAAGATATTTATAGTTTAGACTTGGGACAAGGAAGAAACCCTTTCTAACATGTGTGGAAAACAGTATTCAGATGTGACTTTTTGTCACAACAAAACTCATAATAGGGGGGTTGGAGATTTAGCTCAGTGGTAGAGCACTTGATAGGAAGCACAAGGCCCTGGGTTCGGTCCCCAGCTCCAAAAAAAGAAAAAGAAAAAAAAACTCATAATAGGGGCTAGGGAGATTGATTGGCAGTTAAGAGATGGCTGCTCTTTTGAAAGTCCCAGGTTTGAGTCCCAGCACCAACACAGCAGCTCACATATGTATGTAACTCCAGTTCCAGGAGCTCCTGCATACTCCTCTGGCATCCAAGCATTCTGCATGGATGTGGTACACAGACATACAAGCAGCC
>NW_022652332.1:0-2178 GCF_011064425.1 Rattus rattus
TGGGGTCAGTACTGTGTGCAGCGTGCAGTCTCTTCTGGTTTCCCAGGCGTGTCCGCCTCTCTGAAGGTTTAGCTCTCCCTCCCACGGGATTTGGGTGCAGAGAACTGTTTATCCGGTCGGTCCCTTCAGGTGCGGTGTCTCAGACGCAGTGGACCTGCTGCTCCTGGGCCCTCCTCTACGGGTACCCAGAGGCCGTATACAGTTTCCTCCTGGGCCAGGGATGTGGGCAGGGGTGGGCAGCGTTGGTGGTCTCCTCCGCTCTGCTGCCTCAGGAGTGCCCGCCCGACCAGGCGGCGAGAACTCCCCTCCAGGGGGCCTGGGAGCAGAGAGCTGCTGAAGGCAGGGATCCTCCGCTGGTCCGGGACTCTGGCCCTGTATATATGTATTAATGTGTCCATGTATGTGTGTATGTATGTGTTCATACATGTGTCTATCATAGGCAGTTTGTAAAAAGCTCCTACATAATTTGTAGCTCCCATTGCACAGTAAACATTTCTCCAAAGTCAAATATAATGTGAGGAGCTGATTAAAATTTATCGAAAGTAAGTTTAGTTCATTAAGTGATAAGCTTCTAGCAACTAAAAGCCAGGTGTTGTGCTAAATATTGCAGACTTGTTTTAAAAAAAAAAAAAACATGACATTGCTTATACCCTTAAGATTTCTGAGTCTTCAAAATAAAGTACTGAGACCCTGGTCTCCAGGGTAACTGTGTTTGGAGAAACACAGTTGGGGCTTGGGAAAGTGGTGTGATAAAGTATATTTTCTTTGCATTGGTATTCCTGTTTAAGAGGAAAGCTGAGACACTTGTTTCCTACCTCTGCTTTCTGATGACCTCTGAGGACATAGCAAGAAGGCAGCCCTCTGAAAACCAGGACTTTCACCATATTCTGAAACTGCTATCCCTCTGACTTTCAATTTTTCAATCTCCAAAATTGTGAGAAAACTTTTTTCAATTGTTTAAACCACCCATTCTGAAGTATTTTTTCCACAATCTGATCCACACCTGCGATCGATTCTAAATCAGACTTGTTTTTTTGTTTGTGTGTTTTTACTCTCAAACTATATATGTAAATCTTAACAAAAATAGTACCTAAATGCTAATTGGCACAGAAAGAAGCATTGAGTATGTCTTGAAGCATTATTTCTTAAAACCCATCCATCCAGACTCTGTGTCCCCCATTTCTAAATGATGGGCAAGAAATGAGTGCAGAGGAGAAACCCTCATTCCATGTTCTTAAAGCTTACTTTTAAAAATGTGGATGCTTATGAAATATGATTATTACCAGCTCCCCTATTCCTTCATGCCCTTCTTCCTTGCCTTTATATGCATTAAGCATTCACTGGATGCCTGCACTATCCTAGGCAAGGTTCAGGTTGCTGATGGGTGTGTTACATATTAAGGCCTGTATGACATTGAAGAAACTGTCAGAGAGGTAACAGAAGCTCAACGGTTGTTCTCGGAATAACCGGGATTTGAACTTGAGTCGTTAAGATGCTACATTCTGTGTCCCCTAGTTGACCAGATGAACACAATGACTTTCAAACTTTCTCCAACTAGTAAGTATAAACATTGTGATTCAAAGCAGACATCATCTGATTTATTTGCCACTTCAGAGGACAGTGTACAACAGAGCATTCTGAACCTGCTGTATTAGAAGAAACAATTTAGCAAATTTTCATGTAGTCATAACTCATCTTCAACAATTTTCAATGATTCCCTTGGTTGATACACAAATCACCTCCGATCTCTTTTCCCTTTCAATAAGTGAGATAAAAGAGCTTTCTTTTGGAATCCCAGGTTCCCCTTTAGCACTGGAGCAGAGCACTGGTATCACGCTACCT
This sequence comes from Rattus rattus, assembly GCF_011064425.1. Taxonomy (NCBI): domain Eukaryota; kingdom Metazoa; phylum Chordata; class Mammalia; order Rodentia; family Muridae; genus Rattus; species Rattus rattus. Next base: position 1,843 of record NW_022652332.1, read on the forward strand.
AAGCAGGGTGGGTCTCTCCCTGAAGTCAGACATGAGCCTTTTCTGCATGTCCTTTTCCCCTGGAGGTCTGTCCATTTCCTGTGGTTTATATTCTCACTTCTATGTGCTCTCCTTTATGCCTGAATTCATTCCCAAACTAGCCCACTCTTTTTTTTTTTTTTTGTAGAAAATTTTTTTTTTATTAACTTGAGTATTTCTTATGTACATTTGGCAAACATCCCCTTCCCTCCCCCCCTTCCTTATGGGTGTTCCCCTCCCCACCCTCCCCCCATTGCGGCCCTCCCCCCGACAGTCTAGTTCACTGGGGGGTTCAGTCTTAGCAGGACGCAGGGCTTC
>NW_022652333.1:0-2186 GCF_011064425.1 Rattus rattus
CTTGGGGGAGAAAGGTCTATTTCAGCTCGCAGGTTCTAGACCATCTTAGAGGGAGGCCAGGCAGGAAGGAGCTCCAGGCAGGAACCTGGAGGCAGGAACTGAATTAGGAACCATGAAGGATTGCTGCTCAGCTAGCTTTTTAAATCAACTCAGGCCTGTCTGTGCTGCAGGTACCCGCAGAAGTCAGAACACATCAGAGCGCTCCTGAGTCAATCAGCAACGTATCCCGCAGACAGGCCCGCAAGCCAATTGGATGGAGACAATTCTTTAGTAGAGGTTCCTTCTGCCCCAGTGCCAAATTGACAATAAAGATTAACGAGGCACTAAGAAAGCCTATTCTAAATCTCCATAATATTACTCTTAAACAGTGGCCTGGTTTCCCAGGCTCTGGAGGGCTTCGGTGGCTCTCTGTGTCCTGACTGCAGGGAGAACTACTTCAGTGTCATGCTCTCTGGCACACCCCCTCAAAAGAGCCATCAGCAGCATTCAGAGCAGCCCCTGGATGCCCGCCCTGCAGGGACTTTGATGATGTCTGTTCTATTTTGAGACTGAAGAGATAGATAGATAGAGAGAGAGAGAGAGAGAGAGAGAGAGAGAGAGAGAGAGAGAGAGAGAGAGAGAGAGAGAGAGAGAGGAGAGAGAGAGATCAGCATCCAGTGGGCCAGAAACCTATTCCAGCATCAGCTTTTTTTTTTTTATAGGAAATTCAAAAAAGATTTTATTTGGGGCTTATAGTTCCAGAGAATGAGTCCATGATCATCGTGATGGGGAACACAGTAATGGGCAGGTAGACATGGTACTGGACCAGTAGCTGGGAGCTTATATTTTGACCCATAAATACACAGTAGAAAGAAAGACACTGGAAATGGTACAGACTTTTGAAACCTCAGAGCCCACTCCTAGTGATACAGCCTCTCCAACAAAGCCACACCTTCTAATTCAAACAGTTCCACAAAATAAAACCAGATATTGAAATATATGAGCATATGGGGAATGTTCTCATTCAAACCTTGACATATATTATATTAAGATGCCTTTGATTGTCTATGTGGGTATTACTCTATGTGAAATATTCTTATGTCCCCAAGCAGATGTCATACTGGCATGAGTAAACTGAATCCTCTAGGCATAAATTAAAAGATTGTGCTGTTGGGATAAGCTTTCAGGTTAAAACCATTTCTAAAGAATATTTAGGAACAAGAGTTACCTGGAGCTAGCCTGCTTTCTAGTACCATATATTGTACTTTAGTTTCCTAATTTTGGAATTTGGGGCCATCAACAAAATTAAATTTTATAAAATACAATTTCATTTTAGGATTGGTTTTTATTTTATTTTATTTTATTTTATTTTTTTTATTATTATTAACTTGAGTATTTCTTATATACATTTCGAGTGTTATTCCCTTTCCCGGTTTCCGGGCAAACATCCCCCTCCCCCCTCCCCTTCCTTATGGGTGTTCCCCTCCCAACCCTCCCCCCCATTGCCGCCCTCTCCCCAACAGTCTAGTTCACTGGGGGTTCAGTCTTAGCAGGACCCAGGGCTTCCCCTTCCACTGGTGCTCTTACTAGGATATTCATTGCTACCTATGAGGTCAGAGTCCAGGGTCAGTCCATGTATAGTCTTTGGGTAGTGGCTTAGTCCCTGGAAGCTCTAGTTGGTTGGCATTGCTGTACATATGGGGTCTCGAGCTCCTTCAAGCTCTTCCAGTTCTTTCTCTGATTCCTTCAACAGGGGTCCTGTTCTCAGTTCAGTGGTTTCCTGCTGGCATACGCCTCTGTATTTGCTGTATTCTGGCTGTATCTCTCAGGAGCGATATGCATTCACATTTTTGAGTTTCATTTGTTCTAGGCATCTAGGGTAATTCAAGCATTTGGGCTAATAGCCACTTATCAATGAGTACATACCATGTATGTCTTTCTGTGATTGGGTTAGCTCACTCAGGATGATATTTTCCAGATCCAACCATTTGCCTACGAATTTCATAACGTCATTGTTTTTGATAGCTGAGTAATATTCCATGGTGTAGATGTACCACATTTTCTGTATCCATTCCTCTGTTGAAGGGCATCTGGGTTCTTTCCAGCTTCTGGCTATTATAAATAAGGCTGCGATGAACATAGTGGAGCACGTGTCTTTTTTATATGTTGGGGCATCTTTTGGGTATATGCCCAGGAGAGGTATAGCT
>NW_022652334.1:0-2189 GCF_011064425.1 Rattus rattus
GCATCAGGGATGGTTCGAGAGCTGGTTTAGTAGATCTCCTTGGATGACTACTCTGATATCTTCCCTTATGGGACCCTTCTTAGTTTTGCTTCTGCTTCTGATTATAGGTCCATGTGTGTTAAAGAAACTAGTTAATAGGTTTGACTCCTACAAAAAGATAGAGACGCTCAACAAGGTTGGTTTGAGTCTTGGTTCACTCTGTCTTCCTGGATGACTACCCTACTTTCTGCTATATAGCTGGGCCATTACTAGTAATTTTCTTGGTTTTAGTTTTTGGACCCTGCGTGACAAACAGGTTAATTGCTTTTGTTAAAAATCGAGTGGGTGCTGTGCGGTTGATGGTTCTGAGACAACAGTACCAGTCAGTTAGGACAACTGGTGAGACCAAATACGAGACTTGATATCAAAATTCTAAGATTAGAATTACTTAGTAGAAGAAGAGGGGAATGAAAGGAAAATTATACAGATTTAAGGTTTAAAAATATGAAGTTAAAAGAATAAGTTTCAAAAATCAGACTCAGGACTAAACACTGTGAAAAGCAAGTCCAGGCAGCCCCGCCCTGCTGCTAGGACTAACCGACCATAAAGATAAAGAAAAGGAATGCAGGACCCAGCCCGAGTTATCAGGACTGACCCAAACCATCTGGCAGAGGGGCACCTCCCCCAACTTACTCAGAGTCACACCTTAACCAGATGTCCTTCAAACCCTGATACGCCCCTAGCTTCTAAAATCCTGTACGCTCCAGTCAATATGTACTCTCCTGCTGTGCTGTAATCTCACTGCCATGTTTAAATGAGCCAATCACCTATAGCCGCGCCAGAAATTAGCCAATTGTGTGTAACCGCGCCAAACCCCCTAACCTCCCCTATATAAACCCCCGAGTTTGGAGGCTCGGGGTCGATTCCTCTGTCTCCTGTGTGAGATACGTGTCGACCCGGGATCCCGCTAAGACCCGGGATCTCGTTAATAAAGCTACCTCATGCTTTTACATCAAAAAAAAAAAAAAAAAAAAAAGGAGAGCAGAGACGTTTGCTTCCTCTCCAACTGGACTTCCATCATTATAGCCTTACCTCCATGTACTTCATATGCACAGTTCTAGGAAAATGAGGTTGGGAAGCAGCACAATTATTTTTATAAAAATTAAAATTAGTGAGCACTCTTATCATATCAGGGTTTGTAAATACTTCGATGGCATACAGATATAGAGTGTTGAATTCTTTTGTGGTGATAGATCTAGGGATCCAAAATGAATATATTAGAAACAAGACCCCATTTCTTAACACTCCCAGGAAAAAACAAGGTACTCGTACTATTAGCTCTCTACTGCCTCTCACATTTAGAATCGGCTCCAGAGACCAAGGAAGACAGCAGCAAGAATATAGCATGAAATCAAAGCATAGTAATCGGACAAGAAACCACTGATGTACTGGAAATCTAATAAATAACCAGACAGTGAGTACATAAGTATATTTTTATGAAGTTAGTATCTATATTATCAGTTATCTTTGATGAGGATTGTAAGTATCTAAGAAACAGTCCCTTAAATGAGAAACACAGCACATGTGCTGTCTCCCTATCCATAACAACCATGAACCCAAACCTAAGAAAACCACTTCACAAGCCATCTCTTTTACAAAGGTTTCATTCATTATTTTTTAATTTTTACTTTTTATTAATCAACCGCTATGCATAATCTATTACTTTGAAAATAATATGAGTGAGTGTGTCTGTGTCTGTGGTGTGTTTGCATGTGTGTGTGCCTGTGTGTGTGTATGTGTGTTTGTGTGTGTGTTTGTGTGTATGTTTGAGTGCTTCTGATGATTCATCCAAGACCCCAATGTTACATGTCAGCTTAGTAGAATTTTATGAAAAGGACAACTTACACTAACTGACTTTGTATCTTTTTATGCAGAGGCTAACAATTATGCAAAAGCATCTTAGAATATGAAAAAAAACCCAGCTCTGATCTTGAGGTTGGACTGTAACAAGAAAGGAACAAATTTAAGGTTTTGTTCAGAATGTAAAATTAATCACCTATGGGTGAAAATATAGATCAGGGCTCAGAAATCATACATGCCAGAAGGAAATAATCACCTGCAAGTTTCCTTCTTACACCAATATGGCACATTGAAATATGTACATATATTCATAAACCACATACTCATAGGAACACACACACACACACACA
>NW_022652335.1:0-2177 GCF_011064425.1 Rattus rattus
AAATACTCCCAGGAGGAAATACAGGGACAAAGAGTAGAGCAGAGACTGAAAGAAAGGCCATCCAGAGACTGCCCCACATGGGGATCCATCCCACGAGCAGCCACCAAACCCAGACGCTATTGCCGATGCCAAGAAGTGCTTGCTGACAGGAGCTTGATATGGATGTCTCCTGAGAGGCTCAACCAGAGACTTACAGATACAGATGAGGATGCTTGCAGCTAACCATCAGACTGAGCATGGGGACCCCAATGGAGGAGGTAGAGAAAGGCCTAAAGGAGCTGAAGGGATTTGCAACCCCACAGGAAGAACAATATCAACCAACCAGACCCCCAGAACTCCCAGGGACTAAACCACTGACCAAAGAGTATACATGGAGGGACCCATAGCTTCAGCTGCATATGTAGCAGAGGATGGCATTGTCTGGCATCAATAGGAGGAGAAGCCCTTGGTTCTGTGAAGGCTTGTTGCCTTGGTGTAGGAGAATGCCAGGGTGTTGAGGTGGGAGTTAGTGGATGGGAAGGGGACATCCTCATAGAAGCAGGGGAGGGGGGATGGGAGGGAGGAACCAGGAAAGGGGATAGCATTTGAAATGTAAACACATGAAATATCCAATAATAAAAGAACAAGGGGGAATAGTCACTATACAAGGAATGCAGCAGTCCTGTGGAGTTTAAGGCAGCCACTGAGTGGCAAAATGCTGCAGCCTGCGCTGTTTGTCTAATGCGCAATTTGCCAGCAACCTGAATAAACCAAACAGAGGGTTGGCAGTGTGGGTGTAGAGGTCAAGGGGCGAAGAGAAAAAGGCAGAGAGTCCAGATTCCCAACAGCCTGCTTCGAATCTGAGTTCAGCCTCTTGCTTGCCCTTTGGCGAGGAAAGGATGTGCAGCAGTTGGATTTAATTGTTGTCATGTCCAGTCCCAGGTTGTTAATTCGGAGACTGGATACCGTTGGAGAAATGAGGCTCAGAATCTAGAAAACACAGAGCTGAATGATAAGTGGGTCAAATAGATGCTGCCATTAGATGTTGTTTTCTCTTGTCGTGATGGCTTATTATACATGGCTCTGATACCAAACCATCATAAGGTCCAGAGAGCTGGTGTATGCGGCTATTGTATTTAGTTTTATTATTTAGAGTTTTGGTGCGAATATGTTTATATGTATGCACGGGCCTGCATATAGAGGCCAGAGGACAACACTAAGTTGTCCGATTGAGTCTCTTTCCATCATTTTTCTTAAGATATTTGCTGAACATGGCGCTCACCAGTGCAGCTACACTGTCAGGCTTGCGAGCTCCAGGGATCCTCCTGTCTCTGCCTCCTCAGCGCTGCAATTCACAGGCCTCTCTTTTGATGTAGGTGCTGGGGATTGAACTCAGGAACTGAGGCAGAAAGCCCTCTGTGTACCGAGTCGTGGCTCCAACCCTATATGTACTCGTATATTCAGCTTTCTTTGATGATGTACAAAGACAGTGTATGAAAAGGAAGACGTGCGGGTCCCGGCCCGCAGCAGCTCTCTGCTCCCAGAACCCGTGGGAGACAGACCTCACCGCCTGGTCAGGTGGGCACTCCTGAGGCTGCAGAGCGGAAGAGACCACCAACACTGCCCACCCCTGCCCACATCCCTGGCCCAAGAGGAAACTGTACAAGGCCTCTGGGTTCCTGTGGGGGAGGGCCCAGGAGCGGCAGGAGCCCTGCCTGAGACACCGCCGGAACCTGAAGGAAACAGACCGGATAAACAGTTCTCTGCACCCAAATCCCGTGGGAGGGAGAGCTAAACCTTCAGAGAGGCAGACACCCCTGCGAAACCAGAAGAGACTGCTCTCTGCACACATTACTGATTCCAGAGGAAAGCACCAGAATCCATCTGGAACCCTGGTGCACGGAGGCTCCCGGAAGGGGCGGCGCAGATCTTCCTGGTCGCTGCCGCCGCGGAGAGCCCGTGGGCAGCACCCCGCGAGCGAACTTGAGCCTCGGGACCACAGGTAAGACTAACTTATCTGCTGCAAGTGACTTGCCTGGTGGAATCGGGACAACAGAGGCAGAATCCCTCTAGGACCAGGCACGTCCTGTGTTTACCGGAAGTCCCACACCCGCGGATCCCGGCCCGCAGCAGCTCTCTGCTCCCAGAACCCGTGGGAGAGATACCTTACCGCCTGGTCAGGTGGGCACTCCTGAGGC
>NW_022652336.1:0-2171 GCF_011064425.1 Rattus rattus
GTGTGTGTGTGTGTGTGTGTGTGTGTGTGTGTGTGTGTGTGTGTGTGTATACTCTTGTCTCGTCTCTTTTTCATACAGAAGCCCATCCATCTGGTTGCTAACCAAAATTTCTAAAATCCTTTTGGTCTGGTTACTTGGTGACATTTCTCATCACTATGTCCAAATACAGGCAAGGCTCACAGGCTGAGAGAGTGTAAGTCCATCAGGGTAGGGAAGGCTTGGTGCTCGAGCCCGTTCATCTGTGGCAGCAGGATCAAGAGAATACCTGCTCTTATCTTGAACAGCCAGGAAGCTAAGATGGGACTCGAGCACTTTATAAATCTCAAGGTCCACTCCTGGGGACCCACTTACTCCACTGAGGCTGTCCCCCTAAAGGTTCCACAGCCTTCTACAACAGCATTACGAACTGGGGAGCAAATGTTCAAACACATGCATTTATAGGTGACATTTCACATTTTAATCATAACACCTGTGCTTTGAGCCTCATATGCATTATTTACTTCCCTTTTTTGGCCCTTACTCTGCCTTGAGGTACTGTGCAAAACAAGTGTGTTCTCTTCTTCCACATGACAGCCTTTTAAATATTTGAGGATGATAATCACAGACAAGTTGACCTTTGAACAGTCTTTCAACTGAAATATTTCCTATTCCTGATTGTGAGTCCTCCTATTCATTCACCTTTCCTGTTTTCTGCCCCAGTTACCCAACGTTCTTCTGCCCTTATACATCATCCACAGTTCTCTAGCCCCCTGGTACTTGATCCATTCCTCTGCATTCTGTTAAATTAAAGATTCCATCAATTAGAAGGAGCGCTGTTGTTGTCTATGCCTTACTAAGAAAAGCAGACGGAGCAGCGCTGACAATTCAGTTCTGACATGATGTCAACTGTTGAGGCTCACTTCATTTTCCGAAATGCTAAAATGTGAAAGAAATAAGTGAGTGGTAGGACCAGTGAAATACAAGAAGGCAGTTGTTTCTTTTTGAGTTAACTTCAGCGTGTCAGGGCATGTCTTATAGTGTGACCCCTGGAGCTGGATAGATTATTTTTATGGATTTTTACTTTTTCTGATGGTAGTTGTTGCTGCCTAGAACTCTCATACTTTATGATCTTGAGTGTGAGTGAATGGGGACTTCCTGGCTGTTCCTGTTCCTGTGTGTGTGTGTGTGTGTGTGTGTGTGTGTGTGTGTGTGTGTGGTCATGACAAAGTCTTATCGATCCATCCTAAAGATAACAATGCAGTTTTGGTCCGATAATCACTGATGAGAGGGATAATAGGGTAATAATACCTAGCCACTTCATTACATAGCATCAATTCAGGAATGGGAATAAAGAAATTGCAGACAGAGTACTGGCGATGGGTTTTATGTGCAATCAAAATAGACCAAGTCTGGAGACCTCTTAACTATCTGTGCTCACAGACCCAAATGTCAATGTCAAAGATCAACATTGCCATAGAGTGATTTAGCAAGTTCAGTGTGAGAGGTGGTAGGAAGATGTATAGATCTAGGGGTTTAAATATTCTAACATTGTTACATTAGAATATCTGTGAATAGCATATAAATTTGAAGCATAGTTTAAAGACACAATGACCCTAGCTTTTTAGTAAGTTCACAATCATCTTCATCCATTCAAATTCTGCAATTTAGGCAGACTGTCTAGTTGGCATATCTCATTGGGAAGAAAACTGAGTAACTTTTGGTAATGCCTTTGACTTATACTATTTATTCAAGTAAAAATAAATGTACGACTTTTTTTTAAATGTAGGACTTTTAATAGCAAAATTCACACTATAATACATTCGAAGTCTTCTTTCTAAATGTTGGAAAATATGATCAGTTTTGCCATTCCTAGTAATTTTGTTCTACAAAATTCTGAGGGAAATTAACTTAGCAAATACTAAATTATTGTGCACACGAGATACTATTTGTAAGCTACAATTCTTTTTTTTTTTTTTTCTATTAACTTGAGTACTTCTTATATACATTTCAAGTGTTATTCCCTTTCCCGGTTTCCGGGCAAACATCCCCCTCCCCCCTCCCCTTCCTTATGGGTGTTCCCCTCCCAACCCTCCCCCCATTACCACCCTCCCCCCAAAAGTCTAGTTCACTGGGGGTTCAGTCTTAACAGGACCCAGGGCTTCCCCTTCCACTGGTGCTCTTACTAGGATATT
>NW_022652337.1:0-2171 GCF_011064425.1 Rattus rattus
ACTGAGAATGGGGTCCTCATTAAAGGAATTAGAGAAAGACTTAGAGGAGCTGAAGAGGCATATAACTGCATAAAAACAACAGTACCAACCAACCAGAGCTACCATGTACTAAACCACCATCTAAAGAGTATACATGGACAGGCCCTTGTCTCTAGCTGCATTATGTAGCAGAGGATAGCCTTATTGAGCATTAGTGGAAGGAGAAACCCTTGTTCCTGCCAAGACTGGACTCCCCAGTATTGGGGAATGTCAGGGTGGGTAGTTGGTAAGAGTTGGGAGGTTAGGGAGGGGGAAAACCATCATAGAAGAAGGGAGAGGGGATGGGGATGGGATAGGGGTTTTATGGATGGAACACAGGGAAAGAGGATAACATTTGAAATGTAAATGAAAAGATATCCAATAAAAAAAGAAAAATTAAAAAAATTTAAAAAATTCAAAAAATATAAAAAGGAGAGTTGAAGTCAATCACGGTACAACACTACAGTATAGTTCAGAAAACATCATAGTGTAGATTACACTCACTCTTGTTCTATTCATTTTGTATTTTTCATTAACTGTCTTTCAACTTCCTAACTGTCCTAATATTCCATTAAAGTTTTAAAAATTTGTCGATTGCTATAATTCTTTATTAATTTTGTTTCCTAGTTGTCAATCACGGTTATCAAAAATAGTATACTGAAGTTGATAAAATTTAAATAATTTTATATTTATCATTCTGAAAACATTAATACCTTATTTTCTAACTTAATTATAAAATAGCTCCTGAAAAAGGCCAATTCTTATATTGTATAGCCATCCTTATCTTTTATTAAGTTATATTAAAAGATACATATAATATTACAGATATATTTACAGTGTTTTATAAAGTAACCTATCAAATTTTATTATACCTGATCCAAAATATGATTAAAAATCCTCAGTGTCGCATCGTGAAACATAATCATGAGAAACTTGGTGGTATCAAAGCTGCTGCTGACCATCAAATCTCAAACTGCATTCCCTTCGTTCTCCTGCAGTTTGTTGTGCTTAGAAATGTCCTTCAATTCCTAATATTCTACCTCTAGTAAAGGCTCATAACAGAGCCCCAGGTTGAGCCATTATGCATAGCTCTGCTTACCTCTCATACCACTGTACAGCTCAGGGATATTTTTGCTCATTGTTAGAAATTTCAAAGTTACTTCTTAGAAAGCACAATTGTGCTACTACCATTTAATTCTTTCCAAAATACCTGATAAACACTTGGCAAGATTTGTGTATGCCAGATTCTTGGTGGAGTTTTTAAAAATTCTTTAAAAGCATTATATACTTTAAATGCCTTATGTTCCCTTGTTTGAAACTGTGTTATCATTCATTTTATTAATTTTTAGATCTGATATATTAATTTTGATAATATTCATCCACTGTTTACTCCTCTTAGAATAATTTCATTTTCACAATCCCAATAATGTGTAATCACATTTCATCATATATCAAATCCAATTTGTGCAACTCATATATCCTTTGAAGTATGTTTGACTTACCAAAGAAAACACTACTTAAAAAAAGAAAGGAGGGAAGATTCTCCATCTCCCCACAAAAACCAGGAGCCTATACCTACCCAGGTCAGGTAGATAATATTTTCCAATTCCCATTTTTCAATAACAATTTGGTTTGTTGCATTATTGTACAATACAACATTACATTTTATCAAATTCACTATAAAAACACATGTGCAGAGACACCGCCGGAACCTGAAGGAACAGACCGGATAAACAGTTCTCTGCACCCAAATCCCGTGGGAGGGAGAGCTAAAGCTTCAGAGAGGCAGACATGCCTGGGAAACCAGAAGAGACTGCACTCTGCACACACATCTCGGACGCCAGAGGAAAACACCAAACGCCATCTGGAACCCTGGTGCACTGAAGCTCCCGGAAACGGCGGCGCAGATCTTCCTGGTTGCTGCCGCCGCAGAGAGCTCGTGGGCAGCACCCCGCGAGCGAACTTGAGCCTCGGGACCACAGGTAAGACCAACTTTTCTGCTGCAAGTGACCTGCCTGGTGAACTCAAGACACAGGCCCACAGGAACAGCTGAAGACCTGTAGAGAGGAAAAACTACACGCCCAAAAGCAGAACACTCTGTCCCCATAACTGGCTGAAAGAAAACAGGAAAACAGGTCTACAGCACTCCTGAC
>NW_022652338.1:0-2285 GCF_011064425.1 Rattus rattus
CTCCTCCTCCTCTTCTTCTTCTTCTTCTTCTTCTTCTTCTTCTTCTTCTTCTTCTCCTTTCCTCTTCTCCTTTCCTCTTCTTTTGTTTGTTTGTTTTGTTTTTGTTTGGAGGTAGTTTTATTTGACATCCAGCAGGTTAGTCCTCATCCACATTGATCGTCTCAGATTTTTGAATGGTAACAGTCATGTTACAAGTGTAGAGCTTGTTTGTTGAATCTGTCCCTCATAACGCTTTCTGACAAACGACTTTTGGATATGGTACAGAACATTCCTCATTCCCTTGGCCCAGATGTATTTTATTGATCCTGGTGTCAATGCGCACATCTGAGTCCCCATTTTTCATGGCAAATTCTCCGAATTTCTTTGAAAGTCCTGAAGCTTCTGAAGCCCACCCATGGATGCTTTTGAATGTCGATGGTGTATTTGTGTCAACACTGCCAATGGCAGAACGGCCTTTCTTCTTCTTGCCACTTTCTTTGGGGAGCCATTCTGTTGGGGCCAAGTTGGAAAGGTTGCCGTTCTCTTCTTGTTGGTTGGATTACCGATCAGCGTCCACGGGTGACACAGTCAGTGAATGTAGAAGTTCAAATGAGGAAGAACCAGGAAGGAAAAATGGAAGGCTTGTAGCAGTAGGTCTGTGGTGAATGTTTGCTGCGTTAGAACAGTAGGTTGATGAAATAGTTGTGGTACAAGATGTTTTACAGGTTCCAGATCATGTAATTAGCTCTCAGAAGCAGGAAACATTATCTCCTTTTTCAGGTGAGGTGAGTAAACAGCGCCAGTCTTCTGGAATTTATAAGCTGGACCAGTCCGTTACCCAACTGAGGAGGAGCGATAAGGGTGATGGACCCCTAAGATGTGAGGAGACAGGCCGCATGAGAGAGATAGTTCAATCCCTTGGGATAGTTCCTGAAGCTAATGGAGGGGCAGTGGGTGCTCAGTCTTCTCACCTTCTGTGTCCCTCAGAATTCAATTATCTACCCTTTGTGGTATCCATCGGTTTCCTCGTTAAATTTCTTCTTGGGGCCATCGCTTGCTTCTGTGTGTGGAATAGGAAGAGAAAGCAGTCACGTAAGTAGACGGCTCCTGAAGGGATACTGTTGCTTGGGGTATCAGGTGTAGTGAGTTGACCCTGAGTCCATGGGCTATACGCTATACACAGCATCTTCTTTTCCTGGGAAGGTGTTGGGATACGTGTGAATACAGGTTGGGGAGGGCAACCAAAGTACAACCTCCCGTTCACAGTATCTGTGGTGGCTTGAGAATATTTACAGCATGGTCCCCAATAATGCTGAGTTATCTAGGGCGCTGGGTTTGGCTGGTGACTTCTTAGCTTGGTAGAGGATATATGCCATGGCTAATGGCTCTGTTGTGTTCTTTATGCATTCTGGCAAGAGCATTAACCTGCCTAATTTCTAGAGCCATTTTAAAGATCGTGAACATCTTTGGTGGAGGTGTGACTTGTAAAGTGGAATCCTGGACAGGAAAACCTTCTGAAGGTTTCAGTTCTAGTTTTATTTTTCCTCACACAGAGTCCATCACTATGAATATTTGACCATACATGAATACGCCAAGAACGCATGTAGCAGGGACCAACGAGGACATTTTAGGACCTCTGGATCTTCCTCAGAGGTTCGGGGAGATGAGAAGGAACAAAGAGAATCGGACAGACCTCTTTACCAGGTGATCTTGAGATATCTTCCATCTCTTTTTCTCCACCAGTTTCCTGGCTCTGTCCAAAGAGGAAAAGGAGAAAAGAAACAGAGCAGAGAAAATGGAAATGAGGCAGAAGGGGCATCATGGTGCTGTACTTGATCTGCCAAGGGGTAGAACCCAGTAGAAATCAATAGCAAAGGGCAGAATGTGTCTACTACTGTCTTCCCAGATGGCAGAGCCTGGTAGGCTGAAGGAAAGCCTCCTTGGTCTCTCAGAACCTCTCCATCTCCTGGTGCTCATCACCTGGCTCCATCTCCTGGTGGCTCCATCAAGAGGATCAACTGCCTATTCCTTGGTGCCCATCCATGCCCATCTCCTGGTCCCATTCCAATCCCTGGTGCTCCATCACCACCCACCTGGTGTCCACAACATCATCCCTGGTGCTCCATCACCTGCTCCATCTCCCTGGTGCCCATCACCTGTACCATCTCCCTGGTGCTCCCATCCATCTCCCTGCTCCATCAATCCCTGGCTCCATCACTTTGCTCCCCAGGCCCATCCATCTCCCTGCCCATCACATGCTCCCTGGTGCTCCATCACCTGCCCCATCTCCCTGGTGCTCCATCACC
>NW_022652339.1:0-2157 GCF_011064425.1 Rattus rattus
CCACTCCATCCATTCCTCCATCCTTTCTGACTGTATATCTTTAGTAGTTAAGCCAAGCCTAGACTAGAACTCTCAATCTCCCCTATTCAGTTTCCCAAATGCTGGGATTTAAACTGTCTATTAACTTGCTTGAACAGAATTATATTCTGTGAATTGTAATTACATTTCTTGAAGGAAATTATTGGGCTTTACCCCCCCCTTTTTTTTTGGAGCTGGGGACCGAACCCAGGGCCTTGCTAAATCCCCAACCCCTGGGCTTTACTCCTAATCACCCATTTCCCCCACCCTTCATGCCATTCCCTAGCATCTACTAGGTATTTCAAGTAATTGTCACCCAGATGTTTTTTGAAATGTATTGATAATATATATCATAACACTCAAGGGTGAAGGAAATCTTAGAGATCAGTGGTGATGTCACTAAAATGGGTGACACAATGCTCTGCTTCAAAGTGGTTTTCAAGTAGTGTCTATAATTTCAGTTTTTAAGTTTCCATATGCAGCCACTTTGTTACATTCTTGAATTCCATCCTGTGGGAAGATTTAAGGAAGAACAATAGGGCGGAATAAGATTTAAAAAACTTTTATATTCTCTATCTTAAATTTGGAAATTTGGAAAGATGTATGATTTTTTTTTTGCCATCTTAAAAGTTCCTTAGTGGAAATGCATATTTTCTGAAATTACAAAAATTTCAAAAGTCATCAGAAATCCTAGATATCTCTGATGTTATATCATTACATATTCATAAGTTGTATCCAAGGAGTAGAATGCATTAGTTTTGCCTGCTGGGTCCAATTGCTGTATTTTAAAAATATCACTAATCCTGGTAATACAGAGTGTAGAACTAAAATACTATTTCTAAGTAAAAGAAAAGTAAAAGAAATCTGGAAATGTTTAGGGAAGTGTCTGATTCTAAGTTTGGGGGCAGCACACACACACACACACACACACACACACACACACACACACACATTTATACTCAGCCTGGAACAACTAATCAGAGTAGATTTCAAGGAAGCCTCAGAAACCCTTATGCTCTTAGGAAAAGATTTCTGAAACCTCATAAGAAGTGACTCATTGGTCCAACTCTTTACAGTAGTGTATGACAGGTATTCTTTACTGTCAGCTTCACAGAATTTTGCCATCATAGACACAACACCCTGTGTATGACTGTGAGGGAGCTTCTAGGTCAGCTTAATTGAAGGGGAAGATGCACCATGAATGTGGATGGTAGTGTTTCATAGGCTGTGGTCCCTGAACTGTATAAAAAGGAGGAAGCAAGCTGGGCACTGGAATTCAATGTTCTTTGCTTCCTGTGATGCAACAGGACCAGTTACCTCTTGCTACTGTTAACATTCTGTTCTCATTGCAATGCTTTGTATTGCCTTGACATGTAAGTCAAAGTACATATTTTCTCCTTCCAGTTACTTCTTGTCAGATATTTTGTTGCAACAATGAAATAAGTGGCTATTAGATTAGAAATCCTTAAATCCATCTAAGCATTAATTGAAAGCTATTATTGAAGCTTGTTAGGAGATCACACCCTCAGTTTAAAATCAAAGAAACAGGGGAAAACAGTGTTGTTTGCCTCTATGAAAACACACTCCAATTTCTGAGTGACAAAGTGGATTTCAATCCTCTTCTACAGTGATTAGAACAAGAATGGCGGCTCTCTGCTCCTCCCTGTTCCAGAGACAGCCGCATCTTCTTGTGCAGTGCCAGCCTCGTCTCATAGACAAGATGGTGAAGGTCGGTGTGAACGGATTTGGCCGTATTGGGCGCCTGGTTACCAGGGCTGCCTTCTCTTGTGACAAAGTGGACATTGTTGCCATCAACGACCCCTTCATTGACCTCAACTACATGGTCTACATGTTCCAGTATGACTCTACCCACGGCAAGTTCAACGGCACAGTCAAGGCTGAGAATGGGAAGCTTGTCATCAACGGGAAGGCCATCACCATCTTCCAGGAGCGAGATCCCGCTAACATCAAATGGGGTGACGCTGGTGCTGAGTATGTCGTGGAGTCTACTGGCGTCTTCACCACCATGGAGAAGGCTGGGGCTCACCTGAAGGGTGGGGCCAAAAGGGTCATCATCTCCGCCCCTTCCGCTGATGCCCCCATGTTTGTGATGGGTGTGAACCACGAGAAATATGACAA
>NW_022652340.1:0-2162 GCF_011064425.1 Rattus rattus
GATGGCTCAGCGGTTAGGAGCACTGACTGCTCTTCCGGAGGTCCTGAGTTCAATTCCCAGCAACCACATGGTGGCTCACAACCACCTGTAATGAACCGATGCCCTCTTCTGGTATGTTTGAGGACAGCGAAGCTGTATTCATATGCATAAAATAAATAAAATCTTTAAAAAAAGGAAATAGAAATACTTAAAAAAAAAACTAGTCAAGGACACTTTTCATCAACAAAACAAAAAAATTTGATTAAATCCTTTTTCTTAACTCTTTCCTCTCTCCCTGAGTGAGCGCTTGATCTCTCCTATGAATCAAGCCTCCTAAATCCATATCTTCCCCATGACAATCGGACGACAATTATTCGACCGGTCCTTACCTCCCTCTCCAGGGACGCACAAGCGATATGGCCTGAAGAGTCCTCGATTCCCACTGCAGCTCTCTTATCTCCGTCGTCCTGTAGTCGGCCGTGTTTCAGGGTCCCTGTTCTCGGGCGCCACTTGTCCACGCCTGTGGGGACCCAGTTATTCAGGGTCACAAAGAGGCTTTCTACCTGTGGGCCAAATGGGGGTGAAGAGAAGAAGGAGACCAAGCAAAAGTTCTGTTGTCAAGGTCTCCTTTATTGGGATGAATGTTACAGCTTTTAAGGCTTTCAGGTAGGGGGAGTGACCTTTGTGAAACATGAAGGAGTGGGAGATGAGGGTATAGGCAGTGATAGCTGGAGGCAAAGAGGTCAGGTGGTGGAGACACCAGGTGTTGACTCAGGAGATAACTGATTTTTGCTTAGGCTGAAGCATCCCGTGAATGTTATCTTCCTGTGCTGTAAATTCATGGGAGAGGCTCTTAGAGGAGTATGTGTGGCCAAGAGTCACGTAGCCACTTTGAGCTATACAGTCACAAAACGGCCAGGCCCAAATCCAATATGGCTCCCTACAGTGGGTGGTTGGGGAAGGGGAACACCCTTGTAGAAGAAGGGAGAGGGAGGATGGGATAGGGGAGTTATGGACAGGAAACTAGGAAAGTGAGTAAAATTTGAAATGTAAATAAAAATATCCAATAAAAAAATACAAACTAAAAAAAAAAAAAAGACTAACCAAGACTAACTTCCCATCCAAAAATATAAAAACTACTGATGTTTGTGTAAATTTTTGTTGTATATGAGAAACTTTAAGTCATTTATAATCAGAAAAGTTCCTGATAATTTGATAGGATGTACAGTCATTCTTCTTCCCTTTCCCTGCTAAGAAAGTGAGCTCCACTCCAATAGAAGCCATGTATTTACCCAAATATGGAATGAGTATGTATCTTTCCATGCTTTTTGGCTTTCTTATTGGTGCTATTTTTAATTAGTTTTACTTGTTGTTACTGTCATTAAATTTTGCTTCTATTAAGTATGGGAAATAGAGATCAGTGGCCATAATTGGTCTCCACTAGAGGTCCCTGTAGTAAATTGGTCTGAGAAAGGTCCTAAGTAATTACTATGACTTAATGGGTTATACAGGATCTGGACTCCTCTGGGATGAGGCCCAGGGATGGCAGGGGGATGTTGCAGGGATGGTGCAGATAGGTGATGAGTAGAGAGGCTGCTAGTCCTGTGTCTGCAAATAAAATAAAGGTGAGCAGGATCATCAACCAGAAACTAGGACTCAGACTCAGAAGAATTATATTTAGTCAGGAAAATAAGCAGGTGTGTTTCTGTGAATCCACATGAATTTCTGGCATGGTACAGGACTGTTTTTCAGGTAAGATTACATTCTTCTTTTCCTTATATGGCCAATATTTGAAGAACTGTCTAGAATATTGGAATCCCCAAGAAGAGTGGAGATTAGAGACTTGTATGTAAGTCAGAAGACACAAAACTTTTCTGTGACAAACTATATTCTTCCACCTACATCCTTCATCTGATTGTATGAAGCTCATTATGTGAAGGAGTATTTATTTACTCAAAGTCCACACATTTTAATGAAATTTAGCGAATATCTGCATATCAAATAGAATTATTTAAAAATTAATATTAGGCTTAACCCATTTGATGCATAAATTAACTATCATATATAGAATAAATGTCTGAGGAATAACTCATGAAGATTCAAAGATTCAATTTTGTTGCTTCTTCTTTTTATAATTTATTAACATTTCATCCTGTCTGAATTCTACATCAGAATCAATTACA
>NW_022652341.1:0-2189 GCF_011064425.1 Rattus rattus
AGCTACATAGCAAGTTCAAAGCCAGCAGCAGCATCATGAGACCATGTCTCAAAACAAAGCAGGCTAGAGTGATAGCTGAGTCAGTAGAGTTTCCTTTGCAAACACAAATATCTGAGTTGGATTCTCAGAACTCATAGAAGAAGAAAATAAAACAAAAGAAAGAGGGAAGAGGAGGAGAAGAAGAAGAAGAGGAGGAGGAGGAGGAGAAGAGGAGGAGGAGGAGGAGGAGAAGAGGAGGAAGAGGAGGAGGAAGTGGTTGTGTGCACTTGTAATCACAGTACCAGAAAGGCAAAAACAAGAGATCCCTGGAGTTCACTGATCAACCACCTTAACC
This sequence comes from Rattus rattus, assembly GCF_011064425.1. Classification (NCBI taxonomy): domain Eukaryota; kingdom Metazoa; phylum Chordata; class Mammalia; order Rodentia; family Muridae; genus Rattus; species Rattus rattus. The sequence goes on from NW_022652341.1 coordinate 335, forward strand.
TACTTAGCAAAGCCAGTGATGTGTCTCATAAAAGGGGTGTTCGATAATACTTGAGTAACAACAGCAGTTTTCTGGCCTTCACGCACACCTGCATACATGTGTGCACCCCAAACACGTGCATGTACACACACACGAGTGCACAGGCACACACACACACATACACACACACACACACACATGAATGGATGGTCTAATATAGGGCTAGAATGCACACACACACACACACACACATGAATGGATGGTCTAATATAGGGCTAGAATGCACACACACACACACACACACACACACACACACACACACACACACACACACACCATGCATTCATGCACACTAATCAAGGGCTGCAATGTACTCAGTTAAACATCTTTCTAGCAGATGGAAGGTCCTGGATTTGACCTTCAGCATCACAAAAATAATGGAGTTAATCCTGATCTCATAAAATTTTTATATTTAATAAAAGTGTGCTGACCAATAGCACAGGGCATGTGTTCCATATTTACCAACATTCTTTCATATCAAAGTCCACAATTGCATCTTTCTCCAGATCCTGAAACCATTTACTTTCTACACATTTCAAGGCACCTGTCATCTCCCCAGCCTATAACCTCAGCAGTATTTCATCCTCCTTTCATCTCTGAACCATTCCCAACTTTTGGATGAGGCCCTGTGTGCTTGGTCCATGACAACTATTGGCAGAAGTGTTTGATGCTGAATGTGTTCCAGCCACAAATAATAGTATTACCTCTCACATGGAGAAGCCACAAAACCCCACAAAATCTCTGCACTGAATAAAACTTTGCTGATTTATTGTAGAAAACACACCAAGTATGAAATTCAGTTTTAACTGAGAGAAAATAAAAAATGAAAATACTGAGTTCCATGGTGCCTTCGATCCAACTATTTTTGAAGAATCGTAGGAATTAGAGGAATTGTCAATGAAGTAAGAAGTTAACAAGTTTTATTGATTCTTTCTGAGTAAATTAAAAAGATCTCATTCCAGTAAATAATTTATTTCAAGCAAATGAAGAAACTCACAGTTGACTTGGTTATGTTCTATTTTCAATTCAAGATACCAGTGTGGGTATGAACATTTCAACAACTGGAGTAAGAAATTGAACAGATAAATTGATTATCCAGGAAATCTATTTTGGATCACCCTAGTTAGTTACCCGAGAGGCCAGAGAGTTCAGAAAAGCCAAAACATGACTATGACGTTTAAAGGAAGAAGGGAAGAAGCTGAAGGTTGATCCTGATCGAAAGAGCCCACACCCAAGGGCAATGCAGGGTGTCATGAGAGGAACTAAGCAAGGAAAAGACAAGTTGGTCCACAGACAAACAGTTTTCTTTGACTGTAGAAGGTAACAGAAAGCAGATGGGAAACCAGGCTATACAACAAGAGCACACTGCTGGGCAGAATGGGGGCCCTGCAGTTCTGAGTACCAGCAACCGTGGAAGCCAGTAAGCATGGTGTGTGTGAAGAGAACGTCAGCTAGTCTCCGAATTTCATTCTGAGGATCCTCTGTATGTTACAGTCTAACTGAAAAGAGAGCCCACAGGACATTGTTCCTCATAAGTAGAGTCAGACTGTCAGAGGTGAAATGAGACAGAGGGACAAGGAGGAGACAGAGAGACAGATAGCCAGAATGAGCAAAAATAGTCCCAGTGTTAGTAAGGAGAACTGTGGAGAGCCAGCCCCCACAGCTTAGAGACCAAGGCACTGTCTGTCATTTTCTTCTATTCTCTACATGCAAAGAATGTTTGACCGGCTCTCATAGGAAGGAGTTAAGCAAAGATACTATTCCAAAGTAGTATTTTAAAAACTGAGATGATAAAATCCAAGGTCCCCTGTGATGG
>NW_022652342.1:0-2162 GCF_011064425.1 Rattus rattus
GACTGGGGAACTCTGCCCTGGTTGTACAGATCTCAGAAATGGTTCCATTGTCTGCTGGTTGTTCCAGAGAAAAATGACTGATCCTGAACTGTCCTGGAAAAGACCTTGACACTTTCGCTGCTATTGTAGCAGCCATTACTGCTGCAGACATTGTGTCTGCAGTGTCTGGAGTTATCCTCCCCCAATCTATTGTTAGACAAGCACAGTGGGTGAACTTTCTGGAGTAGTTGCTAACAATTGGGAATTCTAAATTTTATTATAGGAGCGGCTTGACTATGGCCCTTGGTGGTAACAGCTGAGGAGGACCAAATGAGGTGCCCACTACTTATCGGGAGTGGCTCTGTTTGGTGCAGCCCTATGCTGTGGATTAGTGTTCATGCTATGGTTGGTTTGCAAACTCAGATCTCAACAGAAACGTGACAAGGCCGTTATCACTCAAGCACTTGTGGGCATTGAACAAGGGGCCTCCCCTAAATTTGGTTATCTATCCTCAAAAATTAGTCGGTATCTGAGTTCTCTGCTCTTGCACCCCATGGATCTGTGGATCCATTGCACTGGGATGAGAGAGACTCAATGATTCTTTGATCAGCCCTTCCACATCGCTGAGGTTTCCTCATTGCACGCGATAGGGTGATCATGATTTCCCCACTAACTCATTTTCTGGCTGGCCTCTTTTTAGAGTTCGCCCTAGGTCATTTAACAGTTACTGTCACACAGCACTGTGGTATCCAGAGACGGGCAACTTTCCTCATGCACAGTACACGGGGCCCGGTGGCGATAGGGTTACCCTTCAATAAGGCTGTGACATAGAGGAACGACCTAAGAAAGGGGCCACAGCAGATGGACGTAACTGCAGGGACCTAGACCAGCCTAGGCAATAATTTATTATTAATTAATAAAATAGTAAGGGGGAGATGTAGAGGGCTGCAATAACATTTGCCACCACAAGATGGCGCTGGCTTCCACTGCGCCCCACGTGGAAGGCCGAGATAGCTTTCGCCATTACAAGATGGCGCTGGCCTCCGCCGCGCCAGCCGACTTCCTTTCAGGAAGTTAACTGTGTGCGCATGTGCAAGAGTGCCTTCGTGCCAGGTCTTTGCCCACTCCGGGGCGTGCCTAATGAGATCATGGGTAAGCGACCAATCAGGTGTGGATGCGCCGCGCTAGGGTGTATATAAGCCGCACTGTCGCGCGCCCAATGTCCCGCCAGCCAGAACGACGCGCGGCAACAGGATTCTTCTGCGAACAAGCCTTTTCTGTGTTACAGCTCTTCTTAGTGTTACAGCTCTTCTTAGTGTTACAGCTCTCTTGAACAGGGACCCCGAGCAGCAAAATCGCTCGACTTATATACACAACAGTATGCTAATTATCTCTCAGGGATTGGTGGGGCATGGATCACCCCACTACTTGTCCTCCAGGGATTGGCGGAGAATGAATCACCTCATTAGCATAATAACGGTCAACTGACAACTGGTGCATAAACCGCACATGTGCAGTACCGCTGTTCACCACTAGAGGGAGCCCTAGCAAGGGACAAGCCTGCACATGCGCAGTAAGTCGTTTATATCCAGACAAGGCTGGATGTCGGCGCCATCTTTGTTTCGCCGCGCCGCTCTCTACACCGCACCATGCTGGCGCCCCGCGCCCTCTATTATTAACAAATATGAGCATTTTGGCTACAGAAGGATTCGTGTGTTCCCGCGTATTTCTTGCTGGCAAGAGGTCGCGCGGGACACTGCCAGACGCTGATGGCAGGTCTCAAGGCAACTGCTAGGCAGCCCACTAATTTTGCCAAGGCTTATGACATTAGATATGAGGCTAATGAATGCCTAGCAATATTTCTAGAGCAGTTCATGGATGCTTTCTGCTGTTATATGCACCTAGACTTTGAGGAGGCAGAAAATTCTAACACAGTGGTGCTGGCATTTATCAATCAGTCTGCACCAGACATTAGAAGGAAGTTACAGAAGTTAGAGTAGGAGAAAATTAATTGAGGGATTAGGAGAAGTTGCAGAGAAGGTGTATCATAATAAAGAAAGTAAAGATGAAAAGAAGATATTGAATAGAGATTTGGCAAAAGTCCTTATGGCCAATAATACTCTGGAGCAGAGTATTATTGAGAGAGAAAGCACCAGCTGTGGTGTATCGCTGAAGGGAAGGAG
>NW_022652343.1:0-2143 GCF_011064425.1 Rattus rattus
GTGGAGGAAGAGCCACCTGCAAGATGGACGCGAGCCACAAGCTGCACTGTGAACCCGGGCACTCCGCGCCGATGCCACCGGCCCGTGGGTCTCTGAAGGGGACCCCCCCACTAATCGGACTGCCAAATTTTACCGGTTTGCCCTGGGATATTATAGAAAATTATTTGTATGATTGATGAAAATAAAACACACCTCGTGGCATGGTTTGCGTGGTCTGGATTTTTTAGTTAAGTATGCGTGGGCAGAGCGGAATTGGGAGTGAGTTGTGGCGCAGGGGGAGTGGGGGACGTGGTGGAGTGGACTAGCTGAGGAGGACATATCGTTTTATTTTGCTCCGCTCTTAATGCAATCCACATAAATTTTAATCCCGTTTTGAAAAATGCTGTCCAAAAGATTTAAGATTTGCTTTTGATCAGTTCTGCAAACCCTACCTTTTCTTCTGCCCTTGTACCTCTCAGTGCACACCAGAAGCAGTGATTTATTAAAGTCTAGAGGAAGGGGGGGCAAAGAATCGTTCTGGAATGTTGGGAATTGGGCGAGGTCGGGGTCCATCCCTCAGACACAAACACAAGGTTTTCTTCTGGGTGTTACAGAATGAGGTGAAATAAAAACAAAGGCCACAACTTGCGGAACAGACGTCGGAACTGGGCAGCCACCGGCACGCCAATTTTTTTTTTTTTTTTTGTCTGTGAATCTGCGAATGTGTTAGCCATTAGAGGGGGAGAGATTGATGCCGCCTCCCGACAGAGATCCGCTGAGGTGGAAGCGAGATCAATGATTGAGTTGTGGCGGTTGAACTGGAAGGAGGTCACACCTTCATGACCCACAGGAGGGGTGGGACCAGCACCGGGGCTTAATGGAGGAGGAGCCTAGGGGTATTGGGGCAGGGCTTATGACACAGGTGGGGTAGCCTTTCCTGGAGGAGGAGGAGGGAAACAATTGATGTGGGTTTGCCCCCACATTTTTTGTCTTACCCCAAGGGACTGGATAAAAGGATAGCAGTTAGTTCAAATGAGCTGCATCCTCCTGGCCACAAAGAAATTTAAAAACCTAGTAGTGAGACAGGCAGGCAGGACAGATCAGAGGACAGACAGGTTGGGGAGCCTCTGCCTGGTTTACATAAAGGATCAACTCCAGCTGGTACCTGGAGGCCTCCATCACCTCTGAATAGGGAATGGTTCTTTTTCTCTGGTGTTAGTGATTCCCACAGATGCAGCTTTTGTAGTGACCCAGGATAGGATGGAGCTGAATTAAGTCCCTTGCTTGATGAAAATTCCTTGAGTAAGAAGTCTCTAGTAAGTGGGCCTAATAAGCTCATTATCTCGAAAGAAGAGAGAAAAAAACCTCCTGAATCTTTACTGGCCTCACCTCTGGTCTCGTTAAAACCAAGCAGCGACCATGCTTCCCTTCCACTACAGGCTTGACTCTTGTACCTTGATTGACAGGGCCTGAACATGATGAACCTCATCATGGTTTGAAGAAGCCACACGTCCTCATTTCCCTTCCCCGGGCCCAGTTCAGGGTAGGAAGGAAATACTGTTGATTTACAATTGAGGTGATGACGGAAGGGAAGACTGCCTATTCCCGAAGCGGCAGCTACGGTAGTCAGCTTTGTCTCTAGAAGAAACACCTGTGAGATAGAAATAGAAACCATTTCTTTTGTCTAAAAAGTTCCAGTCTGTAGTCTACTGACCCTGCTTTGGATCTGGGGTCAGGCAGTACAGAGTGGAGATGCAAAGCAAAGCAAAACCACTCACCACCGGAAGACGTGGCCAGGAAGCAAAAGAGAAAGAGGAAGGGGTAGGGGTCCCACAGTACACCTTCCGCTTGGCCCCAGCTCTTAAAGGTCCCGCCATGAGAAACAAGCCTATAACACATGGGACTTTGAGGATCATTTCAAGATCCAAATTATAGGAAGAACCATGTGTAAATTAGGAGATTTTGGGAGCCAGGTGTGGTGGTGCATGCCTATGATCTCAGCACTTGAGAAGTGACGTTCCGGAGGGTTTGGAGTTCGAGGTCATCTTCAGCTGTCCAGTGGATTCAAGATCTGCATGGGCTACTTGAGACCCTGTCTCAAAACACACATACACACACACACACACACACACACACACACACACACACACACACACACACACAT
>NW_022652344.1:0-2156 GCF_011064425.1 Rattus rattus
GCTCCTGGGCCCTCCCCCACAGGAACCCAGAGGCCTTGTACAGTTTCCTCTTGGGCCAGGGATGTGGGCAGGGGTGGGCAGTGTTGGTGGTCTCTTCCGCTCTGCAGCCTCAGGAGTGCCCACCTGACCAGGCGGTAAGGTCTCTCTCCCACGGGGTCTGGGAGCAGAGAGCTGCTGCGGGCCGGGATCCGCGGGTGTGAACTTCTATTACTCACTGAGGTTTTCTGTGGTGAGAGCCACTGTCATGGCCATATTGTCCCCCATTGCCAGCAGAAACCAGGACTCTGACTATCTCCAGTCTCCAAAATTGAGCTCAGAGAAGAATTTCTCAAATACTTTTTGCTTGTAGCTTTTTCTCTTTTGCTTTGAAAAACTACAGTGTTTTCAACAGCTCACATTCCCTTCACAGAGAGATTATATTCTCCCCTGAATTTCTTCACTTTCAAAACTCAGTGGCTAGTTGCTTTGTGAATGCATAAACGTCAGAAATCAACAATATAATTTGGATTTATTGAAAAATCCAGATCTCTTCCCATCTTATTCCACTTACTACTCACATTAATGCAAAATCTATCTTCATTTTAAATAAGTGACAAATGAATAAAGTTACTCTGGGATGCATGTGATGCTTCTCTGGGTCCCCGAACATCCTTTTCCTGCTTTTTATGACACAACAATGCCAACTACAGACATGGGAAGAAACATCTACTTCCAAAGACCACATCTACTTCCAAAGAACAGACACAAGTCCACTAGATGAGACTGATTAATTTAAGGAAATAAGGAGAAACAATGGAAATCCGAGGCAGGAAAATTACAGAACTTTCTAAAGATTTGAGGTTCTGCTGAAAGATTTTGAAGATAGTCCAATAGTGTCCAACATTTTGACTGTGTACGAATGATTCCATCTAAAAAGTTCATGTTCAAGAACCATATACCTTTGTCTTTTGCTGTACCCATAGCTAGCCTGGGCTTCCTGTGACCTCAGATTGGACGTTTGCCAGGGAAATTGGGATTTTCTTGGGTTTGGCTACTTTCTCTCCAGCTGGATTAAGACAAGACGAGCCTAACTAGAAGCGAAGGTGATGTAGTATTGGATAACCAGCAACACTGGATCTAGCCACAAGTACGAAACTTATAGAGCTGGTTTGTGAGGACTTTCTCCATTACTACCTCCTTCACACCCTCCAATCCTGCCCTTTTGTTTCTCCTTTCATTCATGAGGACCCACCCCAAGGCTTTGTGCAAGCTAGGCAAGTAATCCACCACAGCTCTTCTTAGTGGAAGTTTTAGCTGCCTTGTTATCTGGAAAGAAGTGTTACTTTTTTTTATTATTATTATTATTAACTTGAGTATTTCTTATTTACATTTCGAGTGTTATTCCCTTCCCAGTTTCCGGGCAAACATCCCCCTAATACCTCCCCCTCCCCTTCTTTATGGGTGTTCCTCTCCCCATCCTCCCCCCATTGCCGCCCTCCCCCCCAACAATCACGTTCACTGGGGGTTCAGTCTTAGCAGGACCAAGGGCTTCCCCTTCCACTGGTGATCTTACTAGAATATTCATTGCTACCTATGAGGTCAGAGTCCAGGGTCAGTCCATGTATAGTCTTTAGGTAGTGGCTTAGTCCCTGGAAGCTCTGGTTGCTTGGCATTGTTGTTCATAAGGGGTCTCAAGCTCCTTCAAGCTTTTCGAGTTCTTTCTCTGATTCCTTCAACGGAGGTCCTATTCTCAGTTCAGTGGTTTGCTGCTGGCATTCGCCTCTGTATTTGCTGTATTCTGGCTGTGTCTCTCAGGAGCGATCTACATCCGACTCCTGTCGGCCTGCACTTCTTTGCTTCATCTATCTTGTCTAATTGGATGGCTGTATATGTATGGGCCACATGTGGGGCAGGCTCTGAATGGGTGTTCCTTCAGTCTCTGTTTTAATCTTTGCCTCTCTATTCCCTACCAAGGGTGTTCTTGTTCCCCTTTTAAAGAAGGAGTGAAGCATTCACATTTTGATCATCTGTCTTGAGTTTCATTTGTTCTAGGCATCTAGGGTAATTCAAGCATTTGGGCTAATAGCCACTTATCAATGAGTGCATACCATGTGTGTTTTTCTGTGATTGGGTTACCTCACTCAGGATGATATTTTCCAGTTCCAACCATTTGCCTA
>NW_022652345.1:0-2072 GCF_011064425.1 Rattus rattus
AGCTGTATTACAGAGCAATAGTTTTAAATCTGTATGGTATTAAAACAGAGACAAGCAGGTAGATCAATGTAATAGAATTGAAGACACAGAAATGAACACATACTCCTATGGTCCCTTGATGTTTGACAAAGGAAATATAACCATACAGTAGAAAAAAGATAGCTTTTTCAATAATTGTTGCTGGATCAACTGGAAGTTCGCACCCAGAAGAATGCAAATTGATCGCTTCTTCTTCCCTAGTGCAAAGCTCAAGGGCAAGTGGATCAAGGACATCCACATAAAAAGAAAACACTCAAAGCCATAGGGGAAACTGTGGAGAAAAGCCTCGAACGTAGGGACTCTGCGGAAATTTTCCTGAAAAGAAACACCAATGGCTTCTGCTCAAGGATTTTTTTTTTCCGGAGCTGGGAACCGAACCCAGGGCCTTGAGCTTGCTAGGCAAGTGCTCTACCACTGAGCTAGATCCCCAACCCCCAGCTCAAGTATTTTCAAATGGGACTTCATAATATTGCAAATCTTCTATAAGGCAAAGGATACTGTCTTTAGGACAGAACGGCAACCAAGAGATTGGGAAAAGGTCTTCACCTATCCTACATTCAATAGAGGTCTAATATCCAATATGTACTAAGAACTCAAGAACTTAGACTCCAGAGAGCCTAATAATCCTATTAGAGAAATGGATACAGAGCTAAACAGAGAAATCTCAGCTGAGGAATATCGAATAGCTGAGAAGTACCTGTAGAAATGTTCAACAACCTTAGTCATCAGGGGAATGCAAATCAAGACAATGCTGAGATTCCACTTCACACCCCTCAGAGTGGCTAAGAACAAAACTCAGGTGACCACAGATTCTGACAAGAATGTGGAGACAGCGGAACACTCCTCCACTGTTACTTGGATAGCGAGCTGTACAACTGTTCTGGAAATCAGTTGGGAGCTTCCTCAGAAAATGGACATAGTACTACCTGAGGACCCAGGTATAGTCATTTCTGTGCATAGAGCCAATAGATGCTCCAACATATAACAGACAAACATGCTCCAGTAAGTCCATAGCAGCCTTATTTTTAATAGCTAGAAGCTGGAAAGAACCCAGAAGTCCATCAACAAAGGAATGGATACAGAAAATGTAGTACAATTACACAAATGCAGTACTACTCAGCTATTAAAAAAACGATGAGGGGTTGGGGATTTAGCTCAGTGGTAGAGCGCTTGCCTAGGAAGTGAAAGGCCCTGGGTTCGGTCCCCAGCTCCGAAAAAAAGAACCAAAAAAAAAAAAAAAAAAAAAAAAAAAAACCAATGACTTCCTGAAATTCATAGGCAAAAGGATGGAACTAGAAAATATCATCTTGAGTGAGGTGAGCCTATCAGAAAATAACACAGATGGTGTGCACTCACTGATAAGTAGTAGCCCCGAAGCTCAGATGAGCCAAGGTGCAATCCACAGATCACATAAAGCTCAAGAAGAAGGACAACCATTCACTCTAAAGAACTATTTATGGGAAGTCCCACACCCGCGGATCCCGGCCTTCAGCAGCTCTCTGCTCCCAGAACCCGTGGGAGAGAGACCTCACCGCCTGGTCAGGTGGGCACTCCTGAGGCTGCAGAGCAGAAGAGACCACCAACACTCCCCATCCCTGCCCACATCCCTGGCCCAAGAGGAAACTGTATAAGGCCTCTGGGCTCCCGTGGGAGAGGACCCAGGAGCGGCAGGACCCCTGCCTGAGACACCTCCGGAACCTGAAGGAAACAGACCGGATAAACAGTTCTCTGCACCCAAATCCCGTGGGAGGGAGAGCTAAACCTTCAGAGAGGCAGACACGCCTGCAAAACCAGAAGAGACTGCTCTCTGCACACATTACTGATTCCAGAGGAAAACACCAAAATCCATCTGGAACCCTGGTGCACGGAGGCTCCCGGAAGGGGCGGCGCAGATCTTCCTGGTTGCTGCCACCGCGGAGAGCCCGTGGGCAGCACCCCGCGAGCGAACTTGAGCCTCGGGACCACAGGTAAGACCAACTTTTCTGCTGCAAGTGACCTGCCTGGTGAACTCAAGACACAGGCCCACAGGAACA
>NW_022652346.1:0-2156 GCF_011064425.1 Rattus rattus
ACAGCAAATACAGAGGCGAATGCCAGCAGCAAACCTCTGAACTGAGAATAGGACCCCCGTTGAAGGAATCAGAGAAAGAACTGGAAGAGCTTGAAGGGGCTCGAGACCCTATATGTACAACAATGCCAAGCCACCAGAGTTTCCAGGGACTAAGCCACTACCTAAAGACTATACATGGACTGACCCTGGACTCTGACCTCATAGGTAGCAATGAATATCCTAGTAAGAGCACCAGTGGAAGGGGAAGCCCTGGGTCCTGCTAAGAATGAACCCCCAGTGAACTAGACTGTCGGGGGGAGGGCAGCAATGGGGGGAGGGTGGGGAGGGGAACACCCATAAGGAAGGGGGGGAGGGAAGGGGATGTTTGCCCGGAAACCGGGAAAGGGAATAACACTCGAAATGTATATAAGAAATATTCAAGTTAATAAAATAAATAAATAAATAAATAAAAATTTAAAATAAAAAAAAAAAGAACGTCACTTCCATATTTTCTGAGGTTTGAAAGTCTAAGATGCTGTTTGAGGTGACAGTGGAAAGGAACTGCTTCAAAGAGTGTCAAGTCCATGGATTTTCCTCACCTCTGTTTGCCACATGTATCAGAAACCTTGTTTTATTCCAAAAGGATTTCAGAGGTTAAGATAAGCTGTATAGCCTCAGAGAAGAGAGGGACCCTGAGTTCTGCCCAACAGCTGTCCTATCCCTTTTGTGTGAAAACCAATTGCCTTCAGGGTAGAAGGACCCTTCAGACTTTGCAGGGAGATTCTGGGGTCCTAAAGCATTTCATAATACCCTTCCCTCTAGAGTAAGAAAGGGGCCACAGGAAGTACATTTTTTCTGTCAGAAAAGATGAAGGTCTTCTGTGTAATTTGTTACTCTTTACAACTGTTGAGTTCCAATTGTGAGAAATTCTATAGTTTTTACATCAGCTTGCCATGTTTCCACAGAAAATAACTTAATCAGGAAATCATTTCAAATACCTATCTAACACTCTTGAAATTCAGTCAGTTAAGGAAAAAGTGTGTGTGTGTGTGTGTGTGTGTGTGTGTGTGTGTGTGTGTGTGTGTAATTGTTATCCTTTAGAAAATTTTGTCTGAAAAATGCCTTTATTTCATTGAACAAACAAACAACAAATGACCACTTGGTTAAGGTCTGCCTGCTGAATTAGTGATGTGATGGTCCTGGGTCCTGATACAAATGCCAAGGTCACTAAACATCCGGCTCACTTTAAAGTAGTATCTTTAACTGAACTCTGAGTCCATCAATTTAAAAAAGAAAAACAGAAGAAATGTTGGGACATCCACTAAGGCCCATTACTTTTCACAGTATTAACACACAAATGGTTTATTTGTATATAAACAATGACACTAATTAGAGTGGAGCAGGACAGCAGTGGGGATATATCTAAGACCATGATTTTCCTAAAGAAATCGGTGGTTAGAGGAAGATAAGTCTGAAACACTAAAAATCAATGGTTTGTTTTAATTTTTTAATGTGATGTGGGATGTGTGTATATGTGTGTGTAGCATGCACAAGGACATGTGTGTTCTCACTCGTATACATTCATGTGTAAGTGCACACATTTGTGGTATACATGCATATGTGCATTGTGCGTGCATGTGTACACATTTGTTGAATGCATGGATGTGGAAACTTGAAGTTGACAGTGAGTGTCTTCCTTGATAGTGCCCCACTTTACGTATTGAGGAGAGTTTTCTCAATTGAACCCAGCCTGAGCATCCCCCGTCTCTGCTTCCCAAGTGCTAAGATTACAGGTAGGAACCATACCTGCTCCACCTTTTATGTGGGGTCTGAGGATCTGAATTCCAGTCTTCAAGCTTTCTCAGCAAGTACTTTACCTATTTAGCTATCTTCCTGGTCCACATGGTTTAAATTTTATCTCAGAATACTAACCCAAGAAATGAAAATACACGACACATATAAACATGATACAATCTGCATGCTGATGTCATGACTTGAGGGTGAAAGGTCTCTTTCAGGCCATTTGGTTCCCAGCTGTGTTGCTGGTTTGCAAGCAGAATCTCTAGGATGTGGGCTGTAGGTAGAGAGAGTATGGCGCTGGAAACAATCCTTGAGATTTATAGCTAGACCTCCTTCCTGTCTGCTTTCTGGACCATTGAGATGTGAACAGACAGTGG
>NW_022652347.1:0-2150 GCF_011064425.1 Rattus rattus
GTGAGTTAAGATCCAAATAGCAAAGTAATGGCTCTGATTTTTTGAAAGAACTTTCAAGATTTTATTAAGATATAAAGACAACAGAACAGATTGTCTTATATAGATAGGTGGTTTTCAAAAACGTCAGAAATCCACAAAATTTGAGATTTAAGGTTATTTATCTTTTGTTGAGACATATCTGCTCCTAACAGTTACCCTTTGGTGGATTTAATGAAGAATGTGAACATCTCTACCTCCAGGTGAGGCAATACTTTGTGGCTAGGCAGCAATTGGACAAAACTGCCTGTTTCATCTGCAGACTAATACTGTCCAGAAAAGGACAAATTATGCAGAATAGTTGACTGATAAACCCTGCCAAGACAGGTGATCAGCCTTCAAAATCTGCATTTCAAGAGTCTGTCAGTTGATTTTGGGCCAGAAGGCTGAAGACTTGTGCTCACATGTTGCTAACAGGGGACTGTGCTAGTGGAGATTTGTCTCTACAACCTCTCAGTTCTGGAAGCCGTGTTAGGCTTCCTATGTGTATAGATATTTGGTCATTCCCAGATTTCTGACAGGGTTGAAGACTGATTATAGTCTCATAACCTATCAGGCTAAATTTGAATATACATATTTTATTGGATAGTTATCAGATAGTATACAAGCTAGCCAAGATATAATATAGATAACATGGTTAATGAACAGAATTGATGGACTGGGTGATCAGCATATTGTTGGTTTTATAAATTGCAGAATGGTAATAATGATACTTAGTTCACATATGTATAGGGAAAAGGTTTTTTAACTGGACAAAAAGGGGGAAATGTTGTGGTTTGCCTTGGAGTTCTCTCTGAATTTGTGGAATAAAGGCAAGAGCGCTAGATTTGGGCAGAGGGAGGAGTCAGGAGCGAGAGGGGGATTAGATTCAGAGAATAGGTTGAGAGAGGACAGTTGGCGACAGTTGAGCCAGTGGAACCTGAGCAGGGTAAAAGGACCCAAGCAGGGTAAAAACATTTACCGTTTTACTTTTATATATTTTACAACAACAACAAAATTAAACCCAAACTTTCATTTAACAGAGATAGGCCTGAAACTCACAACAGATGTACAACTAGTGAATGCCCAGGTCATATTATAAAAATACAAATACAAAAGACCAAGATGGTATGTCACCTTCCCTGAACCCACCAGGTCTGTACCTAAATGAAACTAAGAAATGTTTTCCAATGAGAATTCCTTAGATAAACCTAAGGGCACAGAATTTTTTTTTAAAAAAAGCATAAATTCCCTTGAAACATTCTAAGAAATCAAAGAAGACAAAAAACAGCTCAGTGGACTTAAGGATGGTAACAATCAAATGAATTAAGGAGACAAAAATATATGGATAATGAAATGATAGAGACAATTGAGTATTTAAAGACTGAATTGAAGAATAAGTTAGAAATAATTAAAAAGGAAAGCACTCTGAAGTTTAAATAAAGAAGGGATTGAAAAACTCAATAACTCACTTAAAATTTTCAGAGGAAAACCAGGCTAGATAAAGTAGAACATAGAATATCAAGACTTGAAGACAATGTAGAGAAATTGGCTTCCACAAGCAAAAACTAGGAAAAGTCTCTTAAACATAGCAAAGGAATATATTGGAATCACGTCACTTGCCTTTACATTTTACAGATTGTTTTAAGCCTTAGAAGAGATATCAAATCTTCAAACAGTGCTGAGACTGTGAAAAAGTATGGGGATATTTGAAGTTGGACTAAATGCACCATGTATTATGATACAGCCATGAGCCTATAGGGGCCAGGGAGTAGAATGTAGAAGTTTGAAGTTAAAAAAAAAAATGCGAGCAGCTCTCTGCTCCCAGAACCCGTGGGAGAGATACCTTACCGCCTGGTCAGGTGGGCACTCCTGAGGCTGCAGAGCAGAAGAGACCACCAACACTGCCCACCCCTGCCCACATCCCTGGCCCAAGAGGAAACTGTATAAGGCCTCTGGGCTCCCGTGGGAGAGGGCCCAGGTGAGGCAGGAGCCCTGCCTGAGACACCGCCGGAACCTGAAGGAAACAGACCGGATAAACAGTTCTCTGCACCCAAATCCCGTGGGAGGGAGAGCTAAACCTTCAGAGAGGCAGACACGCCTGCGAAACCAGAAGAGACTGCTCTCTACACACA
>NW_022652348.1:0-2059 GCF_011064425.1 Rattus rattus
GGGTGTCGTTTCCCTAATTTCTTTCTCGGCTTGTTTCTCTTTTGTATAGAGGAAGGCAACTGATTTATTTGAGTTAATTTTATACCCAGCCACTTTGCTGAAGTTGTTTATCAGCTTTAGTAGTTCTCTGGTGCAACTTTTGGGATCACTTAAATATACTATCATATCATCTGCAAATAGTGATATTTTGACTTCTTCTTTTCCGATCTGTATCCCCTTGACCTCCTTTTGTTTTCTGATTGCTCTGGCTAGAACTTCAAGAACTATATTGGACAGATAAGTAGAGAGTGGGCAGCCTTGTCTAGTCAATTTTTAGTGGGATTGCTTCAAGTTTCTCTCCATTTAGTTTAATGTTAGCAGCTGGTTTTATATATGGCTTTATGTTTGGGTAGTTGATTCCTGTTCTTTCAGGACTTTTATCATGAACGGTGTTGAATTTCTGTCAAATGTCTCTCTTGCATCTAATGAAATGATCTATGTGGTTTTTATATTTCAGTTTGTTTATGTCATGGATTACGTTGCTGATTTTCTGTATTAAACCATCCCCATCCCTGGAATGAAGCCTATAAATAACATTTACTTAGTAATGACTTTTTCATTTCTGAACCTATTGACTAAATTTGAATTATGCAAATCAATCTAAGTGTAATCAGTAATATTCTAATATGTTTTTCTAATTTTCATTAAGTCCCTAGTTCAAAGAATATCAATAAATCTACTATTTCCCTTGCCTGCTAATTGTTTGATTTTTGTTACCTGAAAAATCATAAATGTCAGAACATATTTTACTTCATAAACGACTAAACTTTCCTTGTTTCTTTCTTACTTTTTTAATATTAAGTTGTTGTGGTTTGCCTTGCCAAGATATAATATAGATAACATGGTTAATGAACAGAATTGATGGACTGGGTGATCAGCGTATTGTTGGTTTTGTAAATTGCAGAATGGTAATAATACTTAGTTCACCTATGTATGGGAAAAGGTTTTTAATCTGGACAAAAATGTTGAAATGTTGTGGTTTGTTTTGGAGTTTTTTTCTCTGAATTTGTGGAATAAAGGCAAGAGCACTAGATTTGGGCAGAGGAAGTTGAGTCAGAACAGGAGGGGATTAGATTCAGAGGTTAGGTTGAGAGGACAGTTGTTGACAGTTGAGCCAGTGGAACCTGAGCAGGTGGGGGGATGGAACAGTTTTAAAAAGTTTTAAGAGTAGGGCTAGGGAGAAAAAGGGGGACGGTTTAGACAAGATGGGGAACTGAGAAGGTTAGAAGAGACAAGAGATGGAGAGAAGCTAGAGTCCTTGTAAGAGAAGGAGAACTAAAGCATAAAGGAGTTGATATATTTGGAGAGTGAGAAAGCAAGGAGTAGGCCAAGGAGTTATTGGGAGAAGGAGAAGCTGGAACCTGGCAAAAAAAGGTGCAAGGGATAGATGGAACGGCTTTGATGTTTAACTGAGCAATTATATCCTAAATGACCAAAAGGATTACTGTGGTGTGTTTTTAAAAGTAGAGTCTCAGTATACAGTGGCTGGGCTATGTTTCACAGATATCCATAGATATCTGGGGGGTGAGGTGGAACCCTAGCAGGGTAAAACACCAGTTATATGCTCTTTGTAAGAGTCTCAATATAAGAAAGTGTGGCTGGGCTATAGCCCAAGATATCCAGCAGATATCTGGGGCAGTGAGGTGGTGGAACCCTATAGGCAAACATTCCAGGGAAAACATTCACCTGCTTGTTTTTACTTTTATATTTTTATTTCTATTTCTTTTATTTTTTACAACAACATTAAGGAAATGTCAAATTGATTGATCTTCTTCCCTCTCTCCCTAAAAGCAATCCTAATTTCTGCCATTCTTTCTCCCACTCTCCTCTCACCCTCCTTCCTTCAGAAAACTCTTATCTCTGTCTCCTTTCCCTCATCTAATCCTCCTACCCTTCTTTTCTGAAATCCAGAGGACTTTCTTGAATTTCAACTAGCTGTAGTTAAACTAGGCACATCTTCTATTGAGAGTAGACAAGAAAGTCCAATTAGGGGAAGGAGCTACAAAGACATGCAATTCAT
>NW_022652349.1:0-2133 GCF_011064425.1 Rattus rattus
TGTGTGTATGTGTGTATGTGTGTATGTGTGTATGTGTGTATGTATGTGTGTATGTATATGTGTGTATGTATATGTGTGTATGTGTGCATGTGCGTATGTATGTGTGTGTTTGTGTGTGTGCATGTGCATGTGTGTATATGTGCGTGTGCATGTGTGTATGTATGTGTGTGTGAGTGTATGTGTATGTGTGTATGTATGTGTGTGTATGTGTGTGTATGTGTGTGTATGTGTGTGTGTGTATGTGCGTGTGTGTGTATGTGTGTGTATGTATGTGTATGTATGTGTGTATGTGTACGTGTGTATATATGTGTGTGTTTATGTGTGCATGTGGTGTGTGTGTATGTGTGTGTGCATGTGTGTGTATGTGTGTATGTGTGTGTATGTGTGTGTCTGTGAGTGTGTGTGTCTGTGCGCATGTGTGTGTATGTGTGTGTGTCTGTGCGTGTGTGTATACTTGTGCCTACAGAAGCCAAAATATGGAGCTTCAGGCAGTTGTGAGCCACCAGACGAACTCAAACCCTCTGAAAGAATAGCAAGCAACTCCATCAGTGAGCTCTCCCTCCTTCCTTTTCCTTTCTCTTGTAAAGAGGATGCATGAGTCTTTAAGCCACACTTGATTTGGGGATGTTCAGCTTTCTCTCACATGATACCCTCATGCAGTAATAACAGTAGTAAATGTTATATAAGAGGAGGATTTCTGACATTTGTAACTCCAGCACCACATAAACTGAAAGTGAAGGTGCGTACCTGTAGTGTTAGTTCTCAGGATGTGAGGGTCAGGACTGCAAAGCCAGATTCTACTGTGTAATGAGTGTGAGGCCAGCCCTGTCTCAGAAACAACAACAACAACAACAGCAATAACAACAACACACACACACACACACACACACACACACACACACACACACACGGGCTGGGAATATAACTGGCGGTAGAGGGAGGGCTTGCCGGACATTGTTGCAGGGTAACTGATCACACTGTGAGACCCAAGATTACGTCACGCTGTGGCTCAGCCCTTAGCACACAACTCTAACCCCGAACAGTGAAAGTAAAGTTACTTTGAAGAAAGACGCAGCACGTTTGAAAGTGATGTCTAACTGAGTGGCAGACAAATCAGAAAAAGATTTGAGAGAATAGGATATGCCCAACTCTTATGAGAAAAGAGAGGAAAGGAAAGCTGAGAGAGAGAGAGAGAGAGAGAGAGAGAGAGAGAGAGAGAGAGAGAGAGAGAGAGAGAGAGAGAGAGAGAGAGAGAGAGAGAGAGAGAGAGAGAGAGAGAGAGAGAGAGAGAGAGAGAGAGAGAGAGAGAGAGAGAGAGAGAGAGAGAGGAGAGAGGAGAGAGAGGAGAGAGGAGAGAGGGGAGAGGGGAGAGGAGAGAGAATATAGTTATAAATTATTTACTGGGGCTGGGGAGATGGCTCAGGGGTTAGGAGCGAGTATTGAATTTGGTTTTTGGTGCCTGTGTTGGAAGCTCACACCCCCCTTCATTAACCTCAGACTTAGGGAGCCAATGCACTCTTTTGGATTCCAGGGCATCTGCGTCTACCCATAGACACACGTTACACAAAATTAAAATCTATAAAATAAAATCTTTAACTTTTATTTAATATCTGCAAAATAATATGTGTTGGAATGCACGATGTAAAATTGTCAATATTTATCTTTTGATCCTTTCTTAAAATAAGAAGACCCTAAAGGACAATTTCACCAGAGTTAATCAGGCCAAGAAGACATTGTTCAAGGCTGCCCTGAAAATAGTGGGGATACTGAAGGGAGACTGATCTCAGCTCTGCAGTCTGGATGGCTGGCAGGGTTTTGGGTGCTGGGTCTAACTAGTGGAGACATCTAGAGGGCATGGTGGGGCGTGGATGGATGTGAGGAGCGTGAGTCACAGTAAGTTATTCCTGCGTTTGCTCCAGGGTGAGGCCATCAACCTCATACTTATCAAAGTGCCTAACTTTCTCAGTCTTTCAGAGTTGTTTTTTCTAGTGCATGAAACTACTTACCCAATGGAACATACCAGGACAAACTGAATCTAAGTTCCCTGGATGTGGTTATTCATATCTGAATCAGAATAATCTCTCTCTCTCTCTCTCTCTCTCTCTCTCTCTCTCTCTCTCTCTCTCTCTCTCT
>NW_022652350.1:0-2124 GCF_011064425.1 Rattus rattus
AGGGAGAATCTAGACATTGAGGGTCACAATCTGTGTCCCATATTACAGATCAAGTGGGACCCACATCAACTTTCCCAAGCCTCCCAGTGAAAGGGAACCCTGCTATTTTGGAAATGTGCCTTGTGCTCTATAATTAAAATAATGAATACCTTCTGTGTATTCATTTTCAGTGTATTTTAATCTTAGTGAATATGTGTGTGTATGTATATGTATGTGCATTTATTTTGATCTGAGGTTTTTCCCTGAGAGCTTAGCCATAGAACCAAGAACATAGCAGTTCGAGCTAAACAGAAAATAACTTTTCTACTTCTCTGTAGGATTGTAAAAATTATTTTATGTGTGTTTGTTGCCTGCATACATGCACCACATATGCGCAGAGCCTGAAGATGCCATAAAAGGACATCAGATCTCCTGCAACTGGGATTACAAGCAACTGTAAGCCACCATGTGGGTGCTGGGAATTGAACCAGGGTCCTCTGGAAGAACAAGCAGCACTCTTAACCTTAGCTAGTCACCTCTCTAGTCCTCTACATGGGCTTTAGTGCTAAAGTGTTTACACTTTATGCATAATTATGTTAGCAGAGAACCAACGCAGAAGATAGCAACCCTAACTAATCTTTCTTCATAGTGAGTTCTGCCCAGAAATGTTAAAAAGAAACACTTTTGAAAAGGAATCTATAGTAAATAAGATATAAAGTGTCTAAGGAATTAAGTTAATGCAAATATAAATCAATAAGGCTATTAAAAAGGGTTTGATACAAAAATAAATTTAGAAATACAGGGAAGTCCCACACCCGCGGATCCCGGCCTGCAGCAGCTCTCTGCTCCCAGAACCCGTGGGAGAGAGACCTCACCGCCTGGTCAGGTGGGCACGCCTGAGGCTGCAGAGCGGAAGAGACCACCAACACTGCCCACCCCTGCCCACATCCCTGGCCCAAGAGGAAACTGTATAAGGCCTCTGGGTGCCCGTGGGGGAGGGCCCAGAAGCGGCAGGACCCCTGCGCCTGAGACACCGCTGGAACCTGAAGGAAACAGACCGGATAAACAGTTCTCTGCACCCAAATCCCGTGGGAGGGAGAGCTAAACCTTCAGAGAGGCAGACAAGCCTGGGAAACCAGAAGAGACTGCTCTCTGCACACACATCTCGGACGCCAGAGGAAAACACCGGAGGCCATCTGGAACCCTGGTGCACGGAGGCTCCCGGAAGGGGCGGCGCAGATCTTCCTGGTTGCTGCCACCGCGGAGAGCCCGTGGGCAGCACCCCGCGAGCGAACTTGAGCCTCGGGTCCACAGGTAAGACCAACTTTTCTGCTGCAAGAAAGCGGCCTGGTGATCTCGGGACACACGGAGGCAGAATTCCTCTAGGACCGGGCACGTCCTGTGTTTACCGGAAGTCCCACACCCGCGGATCCCGGCCTGCAGCAGCTCTCTGCTCCCAGAACCCGTGGGAGAGAGACCTCACCGCCTGGTCAGGTGGGCACGCCTGAGGCTGCAGAGCGGAAGAGACCACCAACACTGCCCACCCCTGCCCACATCCCTGGCCCAAGAGGAAACTGTATAAGGCCTCTGGGTGCCCGTGGGGGAGGGCCCAGAAGCGGCAGGACCCCTGCCTGAGACACCGCCGGAACCTGAAGGAAACAGACCGGATAAACAGTTCTCTGCACCCAAATCCCGTGGGAGGGAGAGCTAAACCTTCAGAGAGGCAGACAAGCCTGGGAAACCAGAAGAGACTGCTCTCTGCACACATTACTGATTCCAGAGGAAAGCACCAGAATCCATCTGGAACCCTCGTGCACGGACCTGCCTGGTGAACTCAAGACACAGGCCCACAGGAACAGCTGAAGACCTGTAGAGGGGAAAAACTACACGCACGAAAGCAGAACACTCTGTCCCCATAACTGGCTGAAAGAAAACAGTAAAACAGATCTACAGCACTCCTGACACACAGGCTTATAGGACAGTCTAGCCACTGTCAGAAATAGCAGAACAAAGTAACACTAGAGATAATCTGATGGCGAGAGGCAAGCGCAGGAACCCAAGCAACAGAAACCAAGACTACATGACATCATCGGAGCCCAATTCTCCCACCAAAACAAACATGGAGCATCCAAACACACCAGAAAA
>NW_022652351.1:0-2147 GCF_011064425.1 Rattus rattus
TTGAAGGAATCAGAGAAAGAACTGGAAGAGCTTGAAGGGGCTCGAGACCCCATATGTACAACAATGCCAAGCAACCAGAGCTTCCAGGGACTAAGCCACTACCTAAAGACTATACATGGACTGACCCTGGACTCTGACCTCATAGGTAGCAATGAATATCCTAGTAAGAGCACCAGTGGAAGGGGAAGCCCTGGGTCCTGCTAAGACTGAACCCCCAGTGAACTAGACTGTTGGGGGGAGGGCGGCAATGGGGGGAGGATGGGGAGGGGAACACCCATAAGGAAGGGGAGGGGGGAGGGGGAGGTTTGCCCGGAAACCGGGAAAGGGAATAACACTCGAAATGTATATAAGAAATATTCAAGTTAACAAAAAAAAAAAAAAAAAAAAAAAAAAAAAAAAAA
Organism: Rattus rattus; assembly: GCF_011064425.1. Classification (NCBI taxonomy): domain Eukaryota; kingdom Metazoa; phylum Chordata; class Mammalia; order Rodentia; family Muridae; genus Rattus; species Rattus rattus. Next base: position 402 of record NW_022652351.1, read on the forward strand.
AAAAAAAAAGGCAAAAAAAAAAAAAATTAAAAAAGTATTCCTGCTTGCACCCAACAACCTCACAAGACTTCTACCTGGAAACATCTGCAAAACGAACGTAATAAAGCATGGACATTAACAGATGCTGCAACTAATGTGTGTACACGTCAACCGTGGTGAGCTTTTACCATCCAATGCAGAATAGAAGAACATCTGGTAAGCCTGACGCTGTGAGTTTGATACCAGGATTCACATGGTAGAAGGAAAGAAGTGACTCCCCTGAGCTGTCCTCTGACCTCCACAGGTATGCCATGGCATGAACACACATCCCAGCCACACGCATACACACGTACACACACCACATGCACACACGCAAGCGCACATTCACACACCCACGCACAATTTTAAATTGCAGGGTATGCTCAATACTGTTGCCAGGGAAATGAAAATTAAAACTATATTGCAATTCTATCTGACCCCAGTCAGAACGGCCGTTATTAGGAAAACAAATAACAAATGCTGGCAAAGACACAGGGGGTAGAAAGGAATCCTGATCCTGCTGGGAGAAATGCACATCAATCCAGCCACTGTGGAAATCTGCGTGGAGGTTCCTCAAAAGACAGAAAGGAAAGCTACTAGACTGTGTGTGCAGGGTGCACTCTGCCAGCTGTGTGCTACCCCTAGGCATATCCAGGAAGGATTCTAAGCCGCATCCGTGTTCACTGCAGTAGGATTCACAGTAGCCAAGGTATGGACCCAACCAAGGTATCTGCCAACAGATGAGTGGATAAAGGAAATGCAGACTGTGTACACAATAGAATCTTACAAAGAAGCCTTACAAAGATTGAAGTTGTGTGGTTTACAGGAAAACGCAAGCAAATGGAGATCACCATCTTAAGAAAAGTAAGTTGACTCAAAGAGACAAATACCCTATAGATTTTATATTGACGCAAGAAAGCATGTGTGGGTACAGGATGTGATTTTGGAAGATCGGCCTGTAAAATGACTGAGAATAAGGACCCAAGTTCAAGTCCCAGAACTGCAGGCCAAAGAGGAAATTAAAAGTGACGTTAGAAAATAGTTTAGGGCTGGAGAGATGGCTCAGCGGTTAAGAGAACCCGACTACTCTTCCAGAGGTCATGAGTTCAATCCCCCGCAACCACATGGTGCCTCACAACCATCAGTAATAGGGACCCGATGCCCTCTTCTCGTGTGTCTGAAGACAGCAACAGTGTACTTCTATATAATAAATAAATAAATCTTTTAAAAATATTTTTTAAAGAAAGAAGATAATTTAAATTAATAAAAATGAAGATGTTACTCATTCAAATGCCTGGAGTCCAGCAAGCAGCAGTGAACTGAGATTTCCTTGTACTAAGTTCCAGGGCCAGAACGCAGAGGTCTTAACAAATTATTACAGCTTTTACCTGAAGAAACTGGGAAAGGAAGCAGTTAAACTCCAACTAAGCTAGAAAAATACTATTAGAAAGGAAATCGATGAAATATAAACCACAGAGAAAAACAAATGAAATCAAAATGGTCAAGTTCTAGATAGCCCAAAAGAACCAAAAGAAGAAGGATACAGTACTGATCTGATGGTAACCATAGAAAGATACTGGGACTTGAATGTCTCCATACTAATAAATTTACAGTGTGGAGTTACCAGGACAAATTCTTTGAAAAAGAAAAAAAAAAGGCCATAGATGACTTAAGAATGATAGGACCTGAAAAAAAAAAAAAAGAATGATAGGACCTGGAGAATCTTAT
>NW_022652352.1:0-2135 GCF_011064425.1 Rattus rattus
ATGAAACTCAAGACGGATGATCAAAATGTGAATGCTTCACTCCTTCTTTAAAAGGGGAACAAGAATACCATTGGCAGGGAATAGAGAGGCAAAGATTAAAACAGACACAGAAGGAACACCCATTCAGAGCCTGCCCCACATGTGGCCCATACATATACAGCCATCCAATTAGACAAGATGGATGAAGCAAAGAAGGGCAGGCTGACAGGAGCCAGATATAGATCTCTCCTGAGAAACACAGCCAGAATACAGCAAATACAGAGATGAATGCCAGCAGCAAACCACTGAACTGAGAATAGGACCCCCGTTGAACGAATCAGAGAAAGAACTGGAAGAGCTTGAAGGGGCTCGAGACTCCATATGTACAACAATGCCAAGCAACCAGAGCTTCCAGGGACTAAGCCATTACCTAAAGACTATACATGGACTGACCCTGGACTCTGACCTCATAGGTAGCAATCCTAGTAAGAGGACCTGTGGAAGGGGAAGCCCTGGGTCCTGATAAGACTGAACCCCCAGTGAACCAGATTGTTGTTGGGAGGGCTGCAAGGGGGGGAGGATGGGGAGCAGAATACCAATAAAGAAGGGGAGGGGGGAGGAGCCTGTTTGCCCGGAAAATGGGAAAGGGAAAAACACTCGAAACGTATATAAGAAATACTCAAGTTAATAAAAAAATAAATAAATAATAACAGCTTGTTTTCAGATAATAATAATAATAATAATAATAATAATAATAATAATAATGAGGACTGTTTCAAAAGATAAAGCAGATGAAGTTCTGCAGTTCTGCTGGTCACATTACATATTACTATTCAGATATTATCAAAATTATTAATACCAATGCAAAATATACAGTAATAATGGTGGTGTATTTTGGAGGTCTAAGTGTGTACAGGTGAATATTTAAGTACATGCTTTTTCAAGTCATTTCTCTGATGGATTGCCTGGTAAAATTTCACTCAATACTCATTCATTTATTCTCTATTTCCAAATCTGGGTATTAGGCCTGGAATAATCTCCGGGTGGTTTGTTGACTGAATAGATTAACTAGCTCACTTGAGTCGTTATAAGGGAACATTTTGTCTTCTTTTGCACAGTATAGAGTCATTCTGTATATTTGACAAGGAACCATCTCAGAAAAGGTCAGGGGTAACTCACTTCAGGCCAGATATGAAAGACCTGTGAAAGATTTTTGATTTTGATCCAGGAGATAGGGGACAACTTGAAACCAATTAGCATAGTCAGATGGTAAAGAAGGGAAAATGAGATATTTAAAGACAAATACAAATTCCAACAATATCTATCCGCAATCCAAGCCCCACATTAAATATTAGATAAAACTACAACACAAGAAGGATAATTTCGTTAAGAAGGCACCTAATTTTAGTAACTTTCCTCTTACGACTCCTATTACTGTGCCCCTTCGAATTGGGTATGTTGTGCCTTCCTTTTCAGTGAATTCTAGAAAGACTTTCATTTCTTTCTTTGTTTCTCCCTGATGCAGAGATTCAAGCAAACACAGGAAATAAGCAATTCCATACCATGGAAAACAAGGGAAACACCCACAAACACACAGACATAAACACACCCAAATATATTATCCATGATGCATCTGCAACATCTAGTGATGAGTCAATCCTGTAAAGGCCAGTAGAAAGGCCAGTGCTTTCAAAAATGGTATAATATCTGCATATGAATAATATATAAAGAAACCTTTTTTTTGTTATAATGGATCATAGAGCAACCTCACCAGCAGTTTTGATATTTTTATATGTCAGTTATCAAAACAGATCCTTCTCTGTGAACAGCATCACAACTATCTTCACATAAAAGTGTAGGAAAGGGAAGGATCATCATGATGGAATGAATCTGGCCTTTAGAAATGTTTCTGAACACTACATTGAAAACACAGCTGATTCTCTGACATAATTGTTGAACAAGGACATTAATTTGAGCATACATACCAATAAGTAACTCAAATGGTTACTAATATAAGCAAAACATCCTTCCCTAAAAAATATTTAGGTATGGATGGCTGTAAATTGAATATTACCTAAATCTCTTTAAGCGGGGTTCTTTGAACTCCACAAATTAACTTTCCCATAATAGATAAAAACATATACTGAGGCTCCCAA
>NW_022652353.1:0-2128 GCF_011064425.1 Rattus rattus
CACGGCTCCTCCTCCTCCTCTTCCTCCTCCTCCTCCTTTTCCTCCTCCTTCTCTTCCTCCCCCCTCTTCCTCCTCCTCTTCCTCCTTCTCCTCCTCCTCTTTTCCTCCTCCTCCTCCTCCCCCCTTCTCCTCCTCCTGCTGGGACCTGTCTCTTTGTCTGTGGTACCTTCTCTGTCTGTTTTTATTATTTTTCTTTCCCCAAAGCTTTTGTCCACCGGTCTCTCCTTAGTCTTAGTCCGTTTGGGTCACTGGTGGGGAACTCTTGCATGTCTACTGACTTTGCTGCACAGTTTTGCATGCCGATCTCTCTAGAGAATGCAGACTGCAGGCCTGAGCACAGCTCCCTCCTGTAGGGCCCACCACTGTTCCTGACAGGTTGGAGTGCCCAGAAAGTAGCCTGCATCGGGGGAGAGGACTGTATTCTTCCTGAGCACATGATACTGAGCTTATGTGGCAAGCACACACTCTTGTGAGCCACATCTGTAACCTAATGTCTGAAGTGGAGCTGATGTGCAGAGGTCCCAGGTCCTGGAAAGATAAAAATCACCACGCAATCTCTGCCTCCCCGGAAAAAGGCCTTAGGTGTCAGGGGGAGGAAATCTACCTTGTCCACCAGCATACCACCGGTTCATATCACAGAGGAGGGTGGCTGCTTATTGGACACTTACCTCGTGCTAGCAATTTATTTAATCCCCTCAAACTCCCTTCCAAGTAGCTTTTTAACCCCACTTTACAGACTTGGGGGAGCTGAGGGCCTGAGAGTCAAAGTTAGCCTCAAGGAGACTGTAAATCTAGCAAGCCTCAGTGTTAGAAGCTGCCAAGCATTTCCCACTACGCTGAATGCCGAACATTATTCGTTTTACTTTCACAGCTGCACTGGGAGACAGCAGCGACTGACCCCATCACAGGTGCTCGAAGGGACAGGGATGTGAAGAAGCAAACCCATGGTCACACAGCTGCCGAGCTATGAAGCTGGGATTTAAGCTCTCACAAGTCAGCTCAAAAAGCCTTGCCCCCTAACAGCTTCCCCGTGCTTCATGGGGTCAGCTCTCACGTTCAGACCCAGGTCAAGGCTCTCTCCTCTATTTAATCCCTTCTGTCCATTTTAGCTTCTGTCCAAGAAAGCGCGTCCCAGCCAGTGTCTATACAGAAAACCCACGGTGATCTCTAGGCACTGCCAGGCATTCAGCCAACCCCAGCCGGCTCTCTACGGGGCAGGCCCATGGACAAACACTGGCTGGTGGCGCTGTCCCTGCCAGCACAGCTAATCCCATCCTCCCCACTCTCACCCCCCCCAACACACACACAGAGGTGGGTGCTGCAAACCCCCTCCCCCCGGCAGGTGGCCTAGCTCTATTTCTTCTCCTTTGGGTAGGCGAGCTGTGAGGGGGTGACTAAGCCCTAAGTAAACAGAGCCCCCCCACCCCCTCCAACTCTATTTCAGGATGAAACACATCCCTCAGTCTCCATCACACAGTTATCAGCTACTTGCCTGGGGTTAGATCTTTGCTACTGTTTGAACTGCTGCTCCTGGCCAGGGGTTCCTGGGACTCCAGGTGACTGCAGGAATTCCAAGCTGCCCGTGTGCCTCTCTGCATCTCCCTTGGCCTCTGGTGAGCTGCACTGCCACGCACTAGGAACCAGGTACACCGCACCTGACTAAGCTTCAGTGTGTGCGACACACCCATAAAGGGAGGGAGGGGAGGAGGGGGCTCTTGGGAAGGGGATAGGCCACTCCTGTCCTGCTGTGATTGGCTGCTCTGAGCCTGGGCAAGAGCTGGGGCTGGAGCCTAGGGAGAGCCTCATGAAGTCCTCCAAGCTCTGCCCATCTGAGGGGTCACGGGGAGATGCTTGTGTGGCCCAGAAGTGAGGTCTTAGGAAGAACACTACAAGCTATGCAGAGGGAACACACGGGGGTGGGGTGGGTGGGTGTCCTTTGTTTAATGGAGATGATTCTAGAGTGACTTTCAAGGTACCTGTTAGGGCTGGGGTTGTTTGATGATTACCAGATCCTCCCAGGCCGGACTGAGGGGCATAGAGCTGCAGTGGCTCTCTAGACAGTTCCAAGGCTGTTCCAAGGTGGTGGTGGTGGTGGTGGTGGTGGTGGTGGTGGTGGTGGTGGTGGTGG
>NW_022652354.1:0-2131 GCF_011064425.1 Rattus rattus
GAGGAGGAGGAGGAGGAGGAGGAGGAGGAGGAGGAGGAGGGGGAAGAAAGAAGTAAGCTCAAGGGCTGAATTTGACTTTGGCCTAGGACCCAGGAAAAAGGCTCAGGTTAAGAACATTTACATTTGATTTAATGGAAAGCTCAGAGCAGGTTCACCTGAGGCAAGTCTTACCTTCCTTTTGTCTTGGTTATCCTAATTAGCCTCTAGAAAAGTGTTTACAGGTTTTTTTTTTATTGCCTTGCTTGTTCTTGACCCAGAACTGTTCTAATTATTTTGCATGTACTTAAAGTGGTATAAAAGCAGACTGGAAAATAATAAACCTGCTTCAGCCTCAGTAGTGGCTGGGGTCATGCTACATTGTTGTCTAATTGTCATTTTTCTTTTTAATCCTTGCTCCTGCCCTGGAGAACCTATTGATTGACTAAGCAGGTGTGGTCATTCCACACATGCTGCTCTTTTTAGAGCTAATATAAACATACTCATTAATAACAAAGCCACATACCCAAAGATATTCTTTCCTATCAAGATATTCATAACCAAAGGTATTCTTTCTGGATATTTCTTCCACTGACATTTTTAGTCCCTTACTTTGAAATTTAGCCTCAAGCAAATTGTCTGGATAAGTGAAGAATGCAGCAAAATTCTTGTCCTACAGAATAGCTAAAGAGCAAAAATTCCCATGTAAAGTGAAAGAGAAAAGACAAGCATCAGTGGAATGTAGAGAGATGAAAATCCTTATGTGCTGTTGAAGGAGATGCAAAGTATCAGTCTAAAAATGATGCGGAAGCCCTTCAAAAAAATTAAAATAGCATCACTGTGTGTTCCCACGATTCCCATTTTGTACATTTATTAAAAGAACTAAAATCATTCTCGAAGACACTAGAAGCCATATGTTCATTGAAAGATATGGTGGCAATGATATAGAAACAGGATAAATGTTCAATAACTGATAAAAAGCATTTAACAATGTGATATGAGAATGGAAATATAGTCAACAATTTTTTAAAGAAATTCTGTAGTATGTACAAACATGGTTGACATTTGAGAACTTATTCTTACTTAAAATATCCTCAATAGAGGAAGACAGGTGCTGTGTTAATATACTTACCTTAATTATTTAAAATAATTACACACAGATTCATAACATGAAATAGTGGTTGCCAGGGACTTTTTGAGGACAATATAGAAGAAGAAGAATAATTAATAATAGTAAATGATAATTTTTAATGTAAATTATACCTAGATTAAACAGATCTGTATTCTATAAAGTATTCTTACAACAATAAAATAAAACAAGAGAATGATTTATATAGTATATATATAGGAATACTTTTTTTAACCTAAAGCAACATAGTGAATAATAGTCGTCTAGAAAATTGAGTCACAAATTTTTCTGATAGAAAACAATGATCCAAGTAGACTAATCCTAGATCTATATCTTTCTCTAGTAATGCAGTTACTGTAGGGAATTCACTGTAGGAATCTTAAGTTTGGAATGAAGATGGATATACTCCACAATCACAGCACAGTCGAGTCAATAGTCTCTATAGCTTTCCTTTCCTAGCTCAGTATAATGTTTATCAAGCAACTTTGATTTTAATTATTTTATGAGGAGAAGGTACCTGTTCTGATCACTCAGAATTTCTGATCGTTCTCTGCCACCATGTATGTTTGGGGAACCAAACCACTGTTTTGCAAAATACAAACAAACCACTCCTAAGTACTGAGTCATCTCTAAGCCTTCAAACATTTTTCTAATCAGTCCTTAGATTCATAGAAGATAGTCATAAAGACTTATATGCTCCCACATTCAAAGTGTGTCTTTTGTTGTATCAAGAATTTTGAGGGATCCCGGCCCGCAGCAGCTCTCTGCTCCCAGAACCCGTGGGAGAGATACCTTACCGCCTGGTCAGGTGGGCACTCCTGAGGCTGCAGAGCAGAAGAGACCACCAACACTGCCCACCCCTGCCCACATCCCTGGCCCAAGAGGAAACTGTATAAGGCCTCTGGGCTCCCGTGGGAGAGGACCCAGGTGAGGCAGGAGCCCTGCCTGAGACACCGCCGGAACCTGAAGGAAACAGACCGGATAAACAGTTCTCTGCACCCAAATCCCGTGGGAGGGAGAGCTAAA
>NW_022652355.1:0-2124 GCF_011064425.1 Rattus rattus
ACAGCCGCCTTCTCCCATGCTGTAGCTCTCCCGCCTTCCTCATCCTGTTTCTTACAGGAAGTTGAGTCCTTGTTTGTCTGAAAAAAAAAAATGTAAAACACACATAATACGGAATTTAACTTGGGGCCCGAGAAGTGGGGCAGCCACTGAGAGCTCCTACTGCTTCCCAGAGGACTCGAGTTCAGTTCCTAGAAACCTTCTTTCGGCCCCTGTGGGCATGCACACACAGTGTACACACATGTGCACGTACGTACACACACACACACACACACACACACACACACACACAATTTCCCCTCTCTTTTTAAAATTTACCATCTTAACCCATATATAAGGACATTAGACACATTCCCATTACTGAGGAAACGTGACAGCGTCCCGTCCATCTCCAAAGACTCTTGATGTCCTCCCACTCCAGCCTTTGGCGCCATTGCTTCTGTCTCTGACTACTCTAGGGACCCCCGTGCGACTGGAATCATGTGCTGTCTTTTGTGTGGGAGTGTGTGACACTGACTTATTTCGCTCAGGGCGGTGTGCTCAAGGATCACCTCGTGTGCAGCCTGCTGCAGGGTCACTTCCTTGTTTGGAGTGCCGTGTACAGAGAGGGTGTCCAACGTTTGTTTATCCGCTCCTCCGTGACAGACATTGGGTTGTTCTGTCTCTCTCAGAGGTCATGAGTAATACACAGGGGTGAGCACCCGTCTCTCTGAGGGCCTGCCTTTGGTTCTTTTGGCGGTGCACCCAGGAACGGAGTTCCAGGAGCCTGTGGTAACTTTCTGTGGAATACCTTGTGGAAGCCCAGGCTGTTGCCCACACAGGCGGTGCTGTCTCTCTGCGTCCTTGCCAGCACTTGTTATTTTCTGTCTGGTTTTAGTCACCATCATAAGGGATGTGAGGCTCCTCAAGTCCTTCTCAGAGCCTCACACAGGAGCTGCTTATTGTCCTCTTGTTGAAGGGAGCGGTGGTTCCGCTGGGATGAGACACCACGCAGGTCAGGGGTTGAGTCACCCAAGTCCTCTGCCCTGGCTGCTCACTGCAATGTAACCGGGGCTGGGTAGGTGAGGTCAGCAGATGTCTGCACAGGGAATGTGGGGTTTGTATGGGGTAACTCCTACACTGGCCCAAGGGAGGGTTTTCTCACTTCCGGTGCTCTGTAGCATGAGGGCCTATTTGGGAAATCAATATGTTTGCTTTTGAAATCTTGGTTCCTGGCTGCTGTTTTTAACGATGTGTTTTTTTTCCTCCGGAACAGGACCTCCTGCAGATTCGGTCGTATGTGTACGCTGAAGAGCCCAACATCGACATTCACAACTTCCTGGGGACCTTCACCAGGGTGAGTGGAGCTGACAGTGCCCAAGGCTGCACAGTGCTGTATCTGTCTGAGGTTTCTTACCAGACCTTGAAGTCTGACAGTGGCTTCTCTGTGGGGTCTGCACAGCTGGAACGCTCTCCTGGCTCTGAGCCTGAGTTCTACAGCAGCAGGTGTTGTCTGCCATCTGCTTGGGGACAGCACAGCTGGAATGCTCTCCTGACTGAGCAGCAGGTGTTGTCTGCCATCTGCTTGGGGACAGCACAGCTGGAATGCTCTCCTGACTGAGCAGCAGGTGTGGTCTGCCATCTGCTTCAGCGCTTATGTCTAAACACAGCCCCTGTCTTCTCCAGACGGGCAGGTCCTCTTCTGTCCTGCAGATCCTCTGTGCCAGCAGTGTATTAGCATGGCCCTACAAGCCCAGTACTCAGGAGGCTGAGGCAGGAGGACCGCTGTGAGTTCATAGCCAGCCTGTCACAGCAGATCACAAAGAAACCAAGCCCCGTGTTGTGTGCCAGCTTTGAATTTAAACTGTTTGCAAGTCTTTGATAACAGAAAGTAAATTTGAATTTGCTATTTTTTAGAATATAAATATTCTAAATATTAAAATTTGGAACAAAAGCTAAATGGCCTGTGTTCTTTTTTTGAAGCAGGGTTTCACTGGGTAGCCCTGCAACTTGCTCTGTAGACCAGGCTGCCCTCAAACTCACAGAGATCTTCCTGCCTCTGTCGTCAAAGTTGCACCAACACTCTGGGCAAAAATAAATCTTGTGTGTGTGTCGTGTGTCGTGTGTCTCGTGTGTCTCATATGTGTG
>NW_022652356.1:0-2126 GCF_011064425.1 Rattus rattus
TCTCTGTGAACTAAAATTTCTGAGTCTTTATATCCAAGGCTGTCTTCAAATCCCTTAAAGCCTATTCCTTGCCTTTACTCTTCGCCGTCTGCATTCTATTTCCCACCCTGTGGGTTTTTGTACTCACCCTTCTAGGCTGAGTATGCAGTAGAGATACATGGTTTACAGTATGAGCTTCCAAAGGGTAACATGATTCTGTTAGCTTCATTCACCATCAAATACACAGCAATTGTGCCAGGTAAACAGCGAACTATCAATAATTTGTATGACCGAATTGATTAATTAATAAGTTGTATATAGAGTGCTGGACTTTGCCTCTCAGAGATTCTCTGTACTGTAGGGTGGATATAAAAATCTATTTTTTATTTTATTACTTATTTATAATTTTTATCTGCCCAAGACCGGCCTTGAGGTAACAAGCCTGCTGTTACCAGCAGTCAGATGGGATTGCAGATGTATGTCACCAACCCAGTAGAAATTAAAACTCCTGCTAGGAGAAATCCAAATTGTTTTGAAGATTAACTTTTTTCACCATCGAATAAAATTATCACAACTAAGTAGATGATGATTGCTATTGAATGAATAAATCTATTTTATAAACCAAAAATTCATATACTAGATTGCTAAGAAGCCACATGAGAATATTTGGAAATGAGGCCTTTGAGAGGTACTCGGGGTTAGATGAAATCATAAGACTGTTTTTTTTTTTAACTAGGATGTTGATAATACTTACAAAAAAGACATAACAGAAATTTTACTCTCTTTTCTCAGGACAAAACAGATCATGAAAGGCCATAACGAAATAATTGCTTTTTATAAGTCATTATCTAACTTTTAAAAAGTTTTATTTTTTATTGGATATTTTTAAATTTACATTTCATATGTTATCCCCTTTCCTGGTTTCCGGTCCATAAACCCCCATCCCATTCCCATTCCCCTTCTTCTATGAAGGTGTTCCCCCTCCCCAACTACCCACCCCTTCCCAATTCCCGACCCTGATATATTCCTATACTGGGGGTCCAGACTTGGCAGGACCAAGGGCTTCTCCTCCAGTTGGGGCCCAACAAGGCCATCCTGTGCTAAATATGCAGCTGGAGCCATGAGTCTGTCCTTGTGTACTCTATGGATGGTGGTTTAGTCCCTGAGAGCTCCAGTTAGTTGGTATTGTTATTTTTCTGCAGTTGCAAGCCCTTCAGTTCCTACAATACTTCCTCTAATTCCTCCAATGGGGACTCCAAAAACAATGGAAGAGTGTTCCTCTTTCTCCACATCCTCACCAGCATCTGTTGTCACCTGAGTTTTTTTTTTTTTCATCGTTATTAAATTAAGTATTTCTTATTTACATTTCCAAATGTTATTTCTTCCCCTGCTCTCCAGGCCAATATTCTCCCAACCCTCCCACTCCTCTTCATTCTGGTGTCCCTCCCAATCTCTCCCCCATTACCGCCCTCCCTCCAACAATCACTTTCACTGGGGGTTCAGTCTTGGCAGGACCAAGGGCTTCCACTTTGACTGGTGCTCTTACTAGGCTATACATTGCTACCTACGCAGTTGGAGCCCAGGGTCAGTCCATGTATAGTCTTTGGGTAGTGGATTAGTCCCTGGAAACTCTGGTTGCTTGGCATTGTTGTTCATATGGGGTCTCAAGGCCCTACAAGCTCTTTCACTCCTTTCTCTGATTCCTTCAACGGGGGACCAGTTCTCAGTTCAGTAGTTGGCTGCTGGCATTCGCAAATGTATTTGCCATATTCTGGCTGTGTCTCTCAGGAGAGATCTACATTCGGTTCCTATCAGCCTGCACTTCTTTGCTTCATCAATCTTATCTAGTTTGGTGGCTGTATATGTATGGGCCACATGTGGGGCAGGCTCTGAATGCGCATTCCTTCAGCCTCTGTTTTGAACTTTGCCTCTCTATTCCCTCTCAAGAGTATTCTTGTTCCCCTTTTAAAGAAGGAGTGAAGCCTTCACATTTTGATCATCCGTCTTGAGTTTCATTTGTTCTAGGCATCTAGGGTAATTCAAGCATTTGGGCTAATAGCCACTTATCAATGAGTGCATACCATGTATGTCTTTCTGTGATTGGGTTAGCTCACTCAGGATGATATTTTCCAGTTCCAACCATTTGC
>NW_022652357.1:0-2119 GCF_011064425.1 Rattus rattus
TAAATATGAGTTCATGTGTGCACATATATGCAATCGTGTGTGGAGACCGGAGGTGAATTGCTGTGACCTGGAGCTACAAACCACCAAACCACCAAGCCCCATTCCTGCCTTACCTAGGGGGCCTAGCTGCTGCTTCTCATTTGATTCCATGGAGAGAATCATCCTCGCTGCTGCCCCTCAGTGCTGGGGCCTGCTGGCAACATCAGCTTTTACTTTCCTCACTCTCTGAATGTGAACTCATAAAGAGAAAAAGGGAAGTGAGTTCCAGTGCCGGAAGCATCTAGAAGGAAGCATTGAACATCTGATACAGCATCACATTTGTCTGACTTTCCATCAAGTTAAGTGAGGGCTGTGGATGTGCGCTAATTAACTCATTGCTGTGACCAAATATCTGACAGAAAGAACCAAGACAGTTGTTCCGGGTTGGGTGTTGCTCACAGCTTGAGGATATATTACATCTTGGTGTGGAAGTTAGAGTGACCAGGACATGAGAAGGCTGTGCACACTGCCACCACCTAGAACCCCTCGCCCCACCCCATTTCCTTTCACAGACACGCCCAGAGATTTGTTTCTAGACTGATCTTAAATCCTACCAAGTTAACATTTAGGAATACCATCTCAGAAGTTGTGGGGTGAGGAACCAAAGAATGTGTCACTTGTGGTGTGATAAAATGGCGGGCATGCTGTGCATAAAACCAACAACCTGCCCTGGAGCGTCTTCACTATACCTGGTGCACTACAGAGGGACACAACTGTCCATGCCCCCTCTCCACAGAACACTGCCCATGGTTTTCTGTTTGTATTTGCTGATGTCTCCACTCATAATTATCTTCAAAGACTGACAGAGGTAAATCATCAGTACTTGGTTTATTTAGCATCTGCCATTGTTAATCACTTTGCACGACTGTGTGCATATGCAGATGTGTGTGTACATGGTGGTACAGCAAGTTTGTTCCTTTATATACAGGTGTGTGTGTGTGTGTGTGTGTGTGTGTGTGTGTGTGTGTGTGTATGTGCACGCGCGCAGTGGTATGTACTTCATTTGCATACTTCACAGCAATAGAGTTCAGGGAGACGGGCTTATAAAGTCAAACAAGGAGTAGAGTGTGATAAGTATAAGGACTGTAAATTCTTTCTCTTTTTTTTCTTTTTTTTTTTTTTAAGATGTTATAATAGAAGCAGAGTCATTTATGGAAGTGTAGTGAACAACTATCCAATTGCATGGCAGGTTAGGGGACCCAGGACCCCATACAGGAAACAACAATCACATGTCTGTTCTCTGCATCCACAACTGTTGGGTTTCAGACCCAAGGCAAGGGGCCTGAGGTGCGTATTTTACATTCCAAAGCAGACCTGGCCTCTGGTTCTCCCAGCATCCCTCAGTCTCTACCTGGCCCTCTACCTTGACCTCTCCAGCCTAGGGACTGGGCTGCCTTTTGCCTACAGGTCTTCCCTATATAGTCCAGACATTTTGGTCTCTCCATCCCTTTTCTCCACTCGTCTCTCGCTTTCTCTTTCCCATTCCCCTATATCTCCCTCTCATAGTGACTTCCCTGGCCTCCTTCCTTGGGGCAAGTGAACTTGCCCAGCTAGGAGCAGTTTCTCAATAAACCTGCATTTATATATTTTTTATTTTATTTTTAAAAATTTAAAAAACTGTTTAAGGGTTTATAGTTCTTTTTTCCTAAACCTTTCTTTTTTGATTTTTTAATTTACATTTCAAATATTATTTCCTTTCCTGATTTCCCAGACATAAGTTCCCTATCCCATCCGCATCTCCTTCTTCTATAAGGGTGTTCCCCCTCCCTAACTAAACTTCTTCCCATCCCCCAACATTCCCTACACTAGGAGGGGGGTCCAAACTTGGCAGGACCAAGGGCTTCTCCTTCCATTGGTGCCCAACAAGGCCATCATATGCAGCTGGAGCCATGGATGTGTCCATGTATAGTTTTTGGTAGTGGTTTAGCCCCTGGGAGCTCTGGTTGGTTTGGTATTGTTGTTCTTATGGGGTTGCAAGCCCCTTCAGTTCTTTCTTTTCTTTTTTTTTTATTAACTTGAATATTTCTTATATACATTTCGAGTGTTATTCCCTTTCCCGGTTTCCAGGCAAACATCCCCC
>NW_022652358.1:0-2097 GCF_011064425.1 Rattus rattus
AAGAGCACCAGTGGAAGGGGAAGCCCTGGGTCCTGCTAAGACTGAACCCCCAGTGAACTAGACTGTTGGGGAGAGGGCAGCAATGGGGGGAGGGTTGGGAGGGGAACACCCATAAGGAAGGGGAGGGGGGAGGGGGATGTTTGCCCGGAAACCGGGAAAGGGAATAACACTCGAAATGTATATAAGAAATACTCAAGTTGATAAAAAAAAAACCCAAAAAACAAAAAAAAACCTACAAGTTTTTTTATTCAAGTACTATTTTGAATAAATATGGAAGTTGAGAACAAAAAAAAAAAGAAGAAGGATGGCTAAACAATGATGGATATTTCAATCTTTTGTAGAAGAGGCAAAGAAAAATATGCATAGGAAGAGATATGGAGACAATGTTTGGAGTAGATCCTGAGAGAATGACCCTTTAGAGTCTGCCCCACCTGAGGGTGAACCACTTATATCTAACACTGTTCATACCAAGAAGTGCATGTTGAGAGGTGCCTGACATAGCTCTTTCCTGAGAGGCACTGTCAGAGTGTGAATTGTAGAAAGGCAAATGTTCACTCTCAGTATTTGAACTGAAAATATGGTGCTCATTGGAGGACTTAAAGGAATAAAGGATCCAAAGGATAAAATCAAAGTACCTGTTGGGGATTTAGCTCAGTGGTAGAGTGCTTGCCTAGGAAGCGCAAGGCCCTGGGTTCGGTCCCCAGCTCCGGAAAAAAAAACCAAAAAACAAAAAACAAAACAAAACAAAAAAAAAACAAACAAACTACCAACTAACCAGTGTTCTCTGGAACTAAATCACCATCCAAAAAGCAGACAGGAGAGACATGTGACTAATCCTCCATGTGTAGCAGAAGATAGCCCTGTTGATCTTCACTCTAGGTGAATTCCTGGGTCCTGAAAAGGGTAGATGCCCTTGTGTAGGGAAATATCAGCATGAGGAGAAGGAAAAGGGTGGGTGTTTCGGTAAAGGAACACTGTCATAGATAAAAGTGAAGGGGGATTGGATATGTGTTTTATGAACAATAATCTGCATTTGTAATGTAAGTAGAAAAAAAATCCAGAAAAAATATTGCAAGAACATGTTGATTGTGCACTTGTAAAATAAAGTTACATACTCCCAAATATATAAATATATATGACGTTTAGAGGAAGAGTAGAGTCATAGCAAAACATATCTAAACAGGACCAAACTATACAATACATCTTTCATCTTCATATACAGTTCTGGGAACCCTGATGTATTTAACAGTTTAGCAAAGATCTCTTTTCTTGTGAGAATAAAAAGCCTCTTCCTTAGGCCACATTTGCTCAATGCAGGAAACTGCTTGGTGGACATCTTATGGACTTGGCTTCTCCAGTATCTGTGGGTACTCTTTGCACAGTAGTTTTTTTTTTTTCTTTTTTTTTTTCAGGGCTGGGGATCGAACCCAGGACCTTGCGCTTCCTAGGCAAGCACTCTACCACTGAGCCAAATCCCCAACCCCTGCACAGTAGTTTTTAATTTCTGAGCTCCACACATTGATTTTAATGTCCTCTTGCAGGGAATATTCTGCAAACACACAATTTGTCTTTGGTGCTTTCTGCTACTCTTGTGCAATTTTCCATTACCTACCTGCCGCGCCTGCAGCAGAGGTAACCGAGCTCTGGGGCAGATATGACGCCTGAGTGGGAGCTGGTTCGAGGGTTCGCACCTCACGTGGTTAAGCCCCCTGCTTGCGTGCGGCGGACTCCAAGAAGATGTGCACCTGGACTTGCCCCCTGCTGCAAACTTGGCTCTGGGCTGATGGGCATCTGGGTCATGGGAAAGATCATTGTCAGCACTTATTTCTTTATTCCTTTTTTTTGTTTAATTCTGAGTATGATCTTGGCAAGACAGAGACTTCCTCTAATAATAGGATAGAAGGTCTTGATCTATTTTTGCTTACTAATACCACAAGCTTTCCTACTTCCTCTTTACAGCAGACAGAGCCTCTGATGACAGGGACTCCAAGGTTGCAGATTATGTCTTCTCTTATAGATAAGGAAATCAAAGATTTAGCAAAGAATTATACTTATAAGGATAGTGATACTTCTTTTATTAGGGTGTTGGTAGAACTG
>NW_022652359.1:0-2038 GCF_011064425.1 Rattus rattus
TGTTTTCTATATTTTTCTTTGAGGCAAGGTTATTCCCCTGAACCTGGAAGTCAAGAGTCCCATTGATCCTTCTGACTTCGGCCCCCTCAAGCTGAGGTTACGGCATGCAGCGGCTACTGGCTTGTTCTGGAGGCTGGGGTATGAACGCCACCACCACCATTGACAGCACCATCGAGCCTTGCCAGTGTGAAGTATGGCCTTTTCTCCCCTCCCTGGGTAAACTCTCCTTTTGATGACACGATTCAGACTTATTGGCAATATTCACGGGCATCTGAGTTTGACTGACACGTTAATCTGTGGACATGACGCCCAGTTATTACCTGGGACTGCCCTGAGGGTCTGAAGCTGCACTTGCTGAGTATGAAACCTCATGACCACAAAAGGAGGCCCAACATTTCAATTTGGTTTCAATTAAATTAAATTTAGTCAATTTAATTTCAAGTTAGGGGAAACATTTAATTTTCAAGTTAGTCAAGTTCAAGGCAGCAGCCTTGATGCAAGCTTTGCTGGATACGTCTTCGGGGTCATAGGAAGATGTCGATACCTGAACCAGTTTTCTGGGCCTAGAACTGCAGACTTGGGGCAACAGTTAGGAAACATGATCAGATTATAAAATTCTAGTAAAAAGCCATCTGGGTTCAACCCAGGCGATAAAGGGTGAGAATCTGGGACCATGACTGGAACTCTAGAGAAGTTGAGGGTCAAAGACCGCCTCGTCACTTTCTGCAGCATCCAACATTGTCACAGAAGTGACTATGTGTCTCCTCGTTTCTTGACTTAGACCTGACCTGGGTGGTCCCCTATCCCCACCCCCACCCCATCCCGGTTTGCCATGAGAGGTGCACATGCCCTACTTCTTCCAGTGAGCAATGGATACTGCTTGGCTTTAAAAGTTCATGGCAAAGCAAAGATGTCAAGCACAGAGGCTCCAGGCTGGGGTCACACCCACAGATGTTCCCACAGGAAGCCCCATGCTTCTCTGGCCTGAACCTGTGTGAGCATCTGTGAATCCAGATGCAATGGGTTTGCAGTTTAAAGTCATCCCTGGAGAGGTCAGGACTGGGAAAAGCACTCACTGATGTCTAGATCATCTTTCAGAGTAACTACAAGATTGCCTCCTTATTTGGTGCGGTTTTAAGATGTGCTACAGTACAAATGCTTTAAAAATAATGGATGGAAGTCTGAGACGAAATGGGAGCTGGTAGGCTTGGGCTGGTGCTGGGCACCGGACTTGCTGTTATGTGCTGTTTTGTGTGTGTTCAAAGCTTTGCTTATTCTAAGCCTTTTCTAACACAGCGCTGTTATGATGCGATGAGGCCCGAGAGCAAAGGCTCACCCTGCTCTCTGCATTCTTGGAACGTTCTTGAAGCTTCTGTACTTGCGATCACACTTTGAAGTGTTCGTGGGACAAATCGAGCATCTTCGGCCCACAGAGTTTCCTGACGTTTTGCTGAATGTGGGTTATACTTTCTTCTTTACAGTTCTCATTATTTGTGGTTGAGAACTGGACAGTTTTGGTTAGAGTACAGCAACTGGCTCTGGTCCATGTTTTTGATTCCTTTGACTTCACTAAATTATTTAACTCACAGCTTGTCTCACTGAAGCAAAGCATGGCTGCTTCTTCTGATCAGTTTTACATTCCTGTTTGAATTTCTAGTCTGACTTCCCAGGTCAATCCTGGAGAGATCAGTAGTCAGCAACATTTGTTCTTGCTCAACCTCCAGAGGCCCCAGGGCTTCCGTATGTAGTAGTAGGTTGTGTGTGCAAGTGGAACAAGTCACTCAGGTTCACACAGTGTTGGCCCAGATCTCCCTCCCAGTCAGGCTGTGTCTGGTCTCCCCCGCACCTGGTGTCCTCCCCTCTGCCCAAGGTCACATCATCCGGGATGAGCCATAGCTCTCCTTAGCAGGGCTGCACAGTGGGTTCCTGCTGGCCCACCACCCTTCTCCTGCCTCCATTGTAGGCAGAGTGAGTAACTCTGTAGCAAAGCCTCTGGTTTCCAGGATCCACTCAGAGGTTTGGGGTGAATGCTGCAGCA
>NW_022652360.1:0-2117 GCF_011064425.1 Rattus rattus
CCTCTCCCTCTCCCTCTCCCCTTCTCTTTCCCTCTTCCTCTCTCCTTGGCTTCTCTCCACTTCTCCTGCCGGCCATGTTCAATCTCGTTCTTTCTCTTCTCTGGACTACTCCAGATGCCTCTAGTTATTCTCTTTCTCATATCTACAGTAAAAGCCTTCCCCTTACCTGTACCATCGAGTAGTCATGTTGTCAGTTTACGTATACTTTCCTTATATAATATCCATCCCAACCTCTGGAAATTAATTTTTACATGTATTTTATTATTATTATTATTGATATTTAGGCTATGGATATGTAATTTTAGAAACATATTCTCAAAGATATACTCAAATATGTTTTTTAAAAGTAGGTATTTAAACATATATCCATACATATTGAAAATATATATTCACCTTGTTTTGGATACACTTTGTGAAATATCTTTTTCTTTCCTTTATGATTAGCTCTTTTGTACCCTTACATTTTAAAAGTTCTAGTTGACTTACATATAATTAGTAATGTATTATAGTTGGATTTATTTCTATCATTTTTATCTTTATATTTATCACATCTTTTAACTATTACTATTGGTACTTTGCTTATTTTAACTTATTAACATTGGATTGACTGGGATTCAGAACTTCTAGATTTGGTTTGCTTATTGGTTTTGTTTTGTTTCTTGTAATGCTGGGACTTGAGCCCAGGACTTTGCACATGCTAAGGAAATATCCCGCCACTGGGTAATCCCCATTCTGGGTTGTTTAAGAGTAGATACATCTCATCAGCATGCCATTTTCTGTATAGTTTCTAGTTCAGGAACTGAAGATCATATTTTTTATTGGATATTTTTTATTTACATTTCAAATATTATTCCCTTTCCCGGTTTCCCATCCATAGCCCCCTATCCCATCTTCCCTTCCCCTTCTTCTTTGAGGGTGGTTCCTCCTCCCCAACCATGCCCCCATCCCACCTCCTCACCCTGATATTCTCCTACACTGGGGGATCCAGCCTTGACAGGACCAAGGGCTTCTCCTCCCATTGGTGCCCAACAAGGCCATCCTCTGCAACATATGCAGCTGGAGCCATGGGTCTGTCCATGTATAGTCTTTGAGTAGTGGTTTAGTCCCTGGGAGCTCTGGTTGGTTGGCATTGTTGTGCTTATGGGGTTGCAAACCCCTTCAGCTCTTTCAATCCTTTCTCTAACTCCACTAACAGGGACCCTGTTCTCAGTTCAATGGTTGGCTGCTAGCATTCGCCTACTTGTCATGCTCTGCCAGAGCCTCTCAGGAGACAGTTATATCAGGCTCCTGTCAGCATGCACTTCTTGGCATCAGCAATATTGTCTGGGTTTGGTGGCTGTATGTATATGGGCTGGATCCCTAGGTGGGGCAGGCTCTGAATGGCCATTCCTTCAGTTTCTGCTCCAAACTCCTGCTATGAATATTTTTGTTCCTCCTTTTAAGAAGGACGGAAGCATTCACACTTTGGTCATTCTTCTTCTTGAGCTTCATGTAGTCTGTGGATTGTATCTTGGCTAATTTGAGCTTTTAGGCTAATATCCACTTATCAGTGAGTGCATACCATATGTGCGTTTTTGTGATTGGGTTACCTCACTCAGAATGAAATTTTCTAGTTCTACTCATTTGCCTATGAATTTCATGAAGTCATTATTTTTGATAGCTGAGTAGTACTCCATTGTGTAGATGTACCACATTTTCTGTATCCATTCCTCTGTTGAAGGGCATCTGGGTTCTTTCCAGCTTCTGGCTATTATAAATAAGGCAGCTATGAATATAGTGGAGCATGTGCCCTTGTTATATGTTGGAACATCATTAGGGTATATTCCCAGGAGAGGTATAGCTGGGTCCTCAGGGAGTACTATATCCAATTTTCTGAACAACATCCAGATTGATTTCCAGAGTGGTTGTACCAACCTGCAATTCCATCAACAATGGAGGAGTGTTCCTCTTTCTCCACATTCTTGCCAGCATCTGTTGTCTCCTAAGTTTTTGATCTTAGCCATTCTGACTGGTGTGAGGTGGAATCTCAGGGTTGTTTTGATTTGCATTTCCCTGATGACTAAGGATGTTGAACATTTCTTTCCTCTTT
The DNA here is from genome assembly GCF_011064425.1 of Rattus rattus. Lineage (NCBI taxonomy): Eukaryota > Metazoa > Chordata > Mammalia > Rodentia > Muridae > Rattus > Rattus rattus. The sequence goes on from NW_022652360.1 coordinate 2,090, forward strand.
TTTTTTTTTTCTCGGAGCTGAGGACCGA
>NW_022652361.1:0-2117 GCF_011064425.1 Rattus rattus
CTTCTATATGGGTGTTCCCCTCCCCATCCTCCCCCCCTTGCCGCCCTCCCCCCAACAATCACGTTCACTGGGGGTTCAGTCTTAGCAGGACCCAGGGCTTCCCCTTCCACTGGTGCTCTTACTAGGATATTCATTGCTACCTATGAGGTCAGAGTCCAGGGTCAGTCCATGTATAGTCTTTAGGTAGTGGCTTAGTCCCTGGAAGCTCTGGTTGCTTGGCATTGTTGTTCATAAGGGGTCTCGAGCCCCTTCAAGCTCTTCTAGTTCTTTCTCTGATTCCTTCAACGGGGGTCCTGTTCTCAGTTCAGTGGTTTGCTGCTGGCGTTCGCCTCTGTGTTTGCTGTATTCTGGCTGTGTCTCTCAGGAGCGATCTACATCCGGTTCCTGTCTAGGTAGTAGCCATCCTAAAGGTATCTTGTGGTGTTGACTTGGACTTCCCTAATGACTAGTGACGTTAAGCATGTTTTTATTTACTTGACTGTTTTTTAAGACTTTTGGAAATTTGTCTATTCACATACCCCTCTCCTTCACTGTGTACACCTGATAAAGGCTCTTGTAGTACAAGCTGGTATGGAATTTGCAGTCCCTTTGGCTCTGCCCCCTCTGTCCTGATTGGTGGCTGTGTCACCATGTCCAGCTCCCTTGAATCACATTACTTTTTTATTGCTGCAGCTGAGCACTTAAAATTGCTGACATCTGGGCTCCATGCCCCTCTCTGGTTTGGTTGGTTTTGAGAATTACCTGCCTTAGCCATGCCTATAGGTTTGGTCCTCAGTACTGAAAAAAAAAAAAAATCACAGAATATTACATCTACTGCTGTTACCACCTTCACCACTAAGAGTAAACCCAAACGAGAGCACCACTAAGCAAGTCAGAGCATAGGCACCGTTAGGGGGCAGACTCTCCCGGGGGCAGAGGAAACTCTCACCTTGTAAAATACTGCTGAGCTCTCCTCATTGTTCCTTCTTGTGATTGCAGCTAAAACTCTTGAAATAAGCTTAGGGACCATCGGATTGCATTCTGAGTTCTTCTGCTAGGTGTCCAGATCCGGCTCCTTATCATACTGAACTGAACACTCCTAGAAGCAGTTTGGGTCCTCCATTTTTGTTGTTGTTGTTTCTTAGAAACAGGGTCTACTCTGCAGTGCAGGTTGACCGTGAACATGCACCAATCCTCTTGTTTCAGACTCCGTCAGGGATGAACTTAAAGGTCCACTACTGTCAGACCGTGTTCATCATCTCTCCTCCAATGTGCTTTTCTACGTGGATGTGGGTCCTGAATAAAAAGATACCATGCTTTCCTCCTTCTAGAGATCGCTGCTTTGAAAAATACTATCATCGGTCTCCTTATGAATCGTCCTTCAGTTTTTTATCTCCTGGTTGTGCTTGGGGTTTCGCCACATTAAGACATGAGTCTGAGGCTGGAGAGATGGCTCAGAGGTTAAGAGCACTGACTGCTCTTCCACAGGTCCTGAGTTCAATCCCAGCAACCACATGGTGGTTCATAACCATCTATAATGGGATCGGATGCCTTCTTTGTCATACATGCAATCAGAATACTGTATATATAATAAATACATTTTTGAAAAGTTAAAGACACGAGACTGCTGCTCTTGGTAGCACCCAGGCATAGGGATTTTTTAAAGCCCCCTGTCCACCATCCCAGATGATCACATTGTAGAACCCAGAACTTCTAAACTTGGCTAGAGACATGTTACGTAGGGATTTCCTGTACCCGGGGACTTGGGTATCTTGGTCCATGAGTTGGCGACTGTTAAAGTTCTTGATAAAGTCCACCGTTGGGGCTGGTCAGACGGCAGGCTGAGGATGGGTCAAGACATGAAGGATTTCATGTTAGCTGCTCAAAGGGGTGTGCGTGGACTGGAACCAACTTGCCCTGGACTCATCCCCTGGGTTGTTCTTTCTAAAGCTGCCTGGCCAGTAGGTGGATTGGGAGGAAGAACTGAGGCATCTGCTAAGACACACCCATCCATTTTCTTAGTCATCTAAGAAAAAGCAGGAATTCTTGCAGATGAATTGATAGAGCTGTTTAAGGTCCTGTTTAGAGTCTAGATTCCTTTAAAAAAATAACCCTAACATTCAGATCAGTTTGCCAAC
>NW_022652362.1:0-2116 GCF_011064425.1 Rattus rattus
CATCATCATGATCAAATGTGATTTTAAATCCAGATCTTGCTTTTCTGGTGTTTTTGCATATTCAGTGTTTGCTTTGGTGGGAGAATTAATCTCTGATGATGCCATGTAGTCTTAGTTTCTGTTGCTTGGGTTCCTGTGCTTGCCTCTCGCCATCAGGTTGTCTCTGGTGTTACCTCGTTCTGCAATTTCTGACAGTAGCCAGAATGTTCCTTTAGGCCTGTGTCAGGAGTGCTGTAGACCTTTTTTCCTATTTTCTTTCAGTCAGTTATGGGAACAGAGTGTTCTGCTCTCAGGCATGTAGTCGTTCCTGTCTACTGGCTCTCAGCTGTTCCTGTGGACATGTGTCCTGAGACCAACAGCCAGGTCATTTAAACAGAAAAGTTGGTCTTACCTCTTGACTCTGGCCTGAAGTCGCTCCTCTGGGCTGGGTTTCAGCTATCCATGAGGGCAGCAACCATAAGGGCCTGCCCCACCTTCTCCCGGGTCCCTATGCACAGAGGGACCAGATGGCACTAGGTGTTTTCCTCTTGAGTCAGAAATGTGGACATAGAGTAATCTCCTCTAGTTTCCCAGGCATGTCTGCACCTCTGAAGGACTAGCTCTCCCTCCCATGGGATTTGCGTGCAGAGAGCTCTTTTTGGTGAGAAACTTTTTAATGGTTATTAATTTCATTTAACTCCCAGAATGGTTGTATACATTACAACTCTCACAGAACAGTTGTAAAGTTTTCTACTTAGTTTTCCCCATGGGGGCCACTAAAATGGCTCATTGGGTAAAGGTACCTGCCAGAAAACTTGACCACCTGAATTTAATCCCCAGAATCCACATGGTAAATTCAACCAACTCCTGCATACTGTCCTCTGACCTCACATACACACATGCACACATACACTCACATACACACATTAAACCACTAAATAAATGAAAGTAACTTAAGATGATTTAATACTCTGAAAATGTAAGTTTTTATCCATTGAAAACTTGATAAATTCCTACCTGCAAATAGGCACTTTTCAAAATAGATAAGTGAAACTTCAATATAAATAAGATAAAGGAGAACATTTTCAAAACAGAATATATTCAGCATATCACTGTCCTAAATGATAATTATATCTGCTGCATTCAAATTAATGCCTAACTCACCAGCTCTTGTGTTCACTAAAAACAAAACGAAACAACAATAACAACCACAAAAACCACGTCTGGATACATGCTGAAACTTTGTATCTAAGATCAAAAAGAAACTAACTTTAAATATCTGTGGAGGGCATTATGGGCTTTTTTTTCTGTTTAACTTAATTTTAATTTTAATTTATTTACTTACTCACATTATGTACTGCTCAGTGGCCTCTCCTTGTCACCCCCTCTCACAATTCTTACCCAATCTTCCTACCCTTCTCTTCTGGAAAGGAGGGGCCCCCTGAGTATTCTCTCCACAGTGGCACTTCAAATTTCTATGAAGCTATGTTCTTTCTCCCCATTGATCCCAGACAAGGCAGCCCAGCTAGAAGAACATATCCCACCTACAGGTAACAGCTTTTGGCACAGCCCCTACTCTAGTTGTTCAGGAACGACGTGAAGGTCAGGCTGTACATTTGCTGTGCATGAAAGTGGAGGCCTAGGTGTAGATCAGTAATGTTCTTTGGTTGGTGATTCACACTCTAAGTGCTTGAAGGTGCCAGGTTAGTAGACTCTATTGGTCTACATGTGGAGTTCTTCCCCTTCTTCCATAAGAATAAGCAAACTCTGTCTATTATTTGGTTGTGGGTATCTGTTTTTGTTTGAGTCAGCTGCTGGTTGAACCATCTCAGTAGACAACTTTTTCCTGTCTTTAAGCATTATAGAGGATTATTAATAATGTTAAGAATGAATGCTGGCCCATGGGATAGATCTCAACCTCTGTTTTATTGAGCCATTCCCTCAGTATCTACTTCCTCCCCTGTATATGTATACCTTGCAGACAGGATAAATTTGGGGTTGAAAGTTTTGTGGGTGCATTGGTGTCTCTATCTCTCTACTAGAGTTCCTGTCTGGCTGTAGAAGATTTTGTATCCACTCATAGTGTGGATCTCAAGTTGGGTTGGTCACTGGATAGCCTTTTCTTCAAAATCTGTTC
>NW_022652363.1:0-2115 GCF_011064425.1 Rattus rattus
CCATACCTCGCCTTTACCATTATAATTCTGGCTCCTCTTTCTTTTTATAAAACACAACAATGGCGAATCACTGCTCCTTGGGCTTACAAGACCACCAGCCCAGAGGTGGCATCTCCCACAGTGACCTTGGCTCTCCCACATCACCCATCCATCAAGAAGACGCATCACTGGCTTGCCCACAGGTCAATTTGCTGGGAGCATTTTCTCAGTTGAGGTTCTCTCTTCCCAAAGGCCTCTAGCTCGAGTCAAGCTGATGTAAAACTAGCGGCACGGATGCACAGGAGGAGGGACACCGCTTCTCCTGACTTTCTGTCAAGCCTAATCCCCACGGATGCACATCACCACAGAGGAGGTGGGGAGAGCCGTTTCCCTGAGGTCTGAGTAAGGAAAGGAAGCCTACTCAGGGAAGACAAGAAAATAGACCGGGAGGAATCAGGTGACCTGTGAGAAGAGACAGCAAGTGAGCCACAGCGAGATGTGTCTGCTCCCCGGACCTCAGCTTTACCCCACTTCAGCAGCCCGATCACCATGACGATCATCCTCTGTTGAGCTGTCCAAGTGCTATAGGATTTTGAGTACCCAAATCTGGTGCCCAGGTCCCATCTATAGAACACCGTCCTATCCGCTCAGAGCTTGCACATGTCTCCCAGAGAAACCAGCTCAGCTCTGGGTGACTTACAACACCAGACATAACTAACATAAGCTTTAAGAAAACAGTTGCGGGCTGGAGAGATGGCTCGGCGTTAAGGGCAACGACCGCTCTTCCAGAGGTCCTGAGTTCAATTCCCAGCAACCACATGGTGGCTCACAACCATCTGTAATGAGATCTGGTGCACTCTTCTGGGGTGTCTGAAGACAGCTACAGTGTACTGATATGTAATAAATAAATAAATCTTAAAAAAAAAAAGAGAGAAAGAAAACAGTTGCTAACATGTCATTGTTTAGGGGCTGGCTTCTTAAACTGTGAGCTGAGACCCTATGCAGAGCCACATAGCCAGTGTGGAGGGGGGGGCACAAAAAGTTTCTAGTAACAGTAAAGGGTATATAAATGACGCCCAAATTAATTCTAAATCAAATGTGTGGGTGAAGGAGATGGCTGGGGAGGTAAAAGTCTTACACATAAGAACCCAAGTTCAGAGCCCTAACATCCATGTAAATAGTCAGACATGGCGGCATGTGTTGGTAACTCCAGTACAAGCAGGTAGAGATGGGCAGACACAGGCGGCTTGCTGGCCAGACAGCCTAGTCGAAACAGCAAGTTTCAGACTCAAAAAGAAAAAAAAAAGGTGGAAAGGGATGGAAAGAGACGTTCCAATGTCAACTACTGGCTTCCACACATGCTAGTATGGATGAGCACATTCGTGCACACGCACCTGCATATATGCAGACAACACACAGAGAGATGAGCTTTTCAACCATTCAAGCTGTTTCTCGCAGTGCTTGCCCCCGTCACTGTGTATGACTGCCCTGCTGCCTTGGTTCTCAGCACACGAAATACACAGTCGCCCCGTGGGCGCCATCGTGCCCCACAACACCAACACACACTGCCTGGAACACGTTGGCCCAGATCTGAGGCTACCTTGCGCCTGAAACTGAAGTGTTTCCTTGTCCATGCCAAGTCTTCCACCTTCCTGGAAATAGAACGGTTGTATTGTGGAGAACAAAGAGTAGCTCCCACTGTCACTTCTCAGCGTGTATGAGATTAGTCTGTCTTTGGATTGTATTATGCCAGAATGTTTGATTTTTAAAATTGCTATTTAAGGTGCTTAGTTGAGCTTTATTTAAAAAAAAAAATCGCTAAGTGGGGCCTGAAGAGATGCTCAGTGGTTAAAATGTTTCTTGTGCAAATACGAGGAGCTCAAGGCCCATGTGAAAAAGGCCCATGTGAAAAAACAAAACAACACCAGGAGTCTTAGTTACATTTCTGTTGCTGTGAAGTGGCACCCGTGACCACAGTTGCTTAGAGAAGAAAACATCTAACTGGGGGCTTGGTTACAGTTTCAGAGGGTTAGTCCATGATTATCACCGTGAGAAGTATGGCGGCAGGCAGGCATGGCCCTGGAGCAGTAACTGAGAGCTTACATTCTGATCTGCAGGCGGGGGGGGGGGGGGGGG
>NW_022652364.1:0-2080 GCF_011064425.1 Rattus rattus
TCCTTCTCCTTCATCTGCTTTATCAAAATAAACTGTATATATGGGATCGGGGGAGACGGCTTAGTGGGTAAATACGCTTGCTACCAAGCCTGACAACCTGAGTTTAATCCCAGAACCCATCTAGGAGAGAGTTGACTCCAAAAAGTTGTCCTCTGACCTTCACACAAACTCCATGACATACACATATACACGCGTGCACACACAAATAAATAATATAAAACATGTTTTTAATGTATGTGTTCTGAGTTCTTCTCTTTTTTTTTTTTCCGGAGCTGGGGACCAAACCCAGGGCCTTGCGCTTGCTAGGCAAGTGCTCTACCACTGAGCTAAATCCCCAACCCCTCTTCTCGTGTTTCTAATGTATGTGTATGTGACAGATAAAAATCTGTCATCTTAACCACTTTCAGAGCAGAATTTTATTGAGGCCTGGTAACAGAGGCCTGCAGTTCTAGTTACCCAAGAGGCTAAGGCAAGAGGATCAAAAGCTAAGGGGTACCTGGGCAACTTAGCAAGACCCTGATTCAATGTGAAAAAGTGGGGGAGATTAGAGTGCTTGCCTAGCATGTGAGAGAACCTAGATCCAGCCCCCAGCACCAGAAGAAGAGGAGGAGGAAGATGAGGAAGAGGAGGAGGGGGAGGAAGAGGAGGAGGAAGAAGAGGAGGAGGAGGAGGAGGACTCAGTGTCCTTAAGAGCACCCATCATCACTATCCACTTCTGATCACTTTTATTTTACAAAACTGAAATTCTCTCTACCCACTAAACCAAAACAAAACAAAACAAGCAAGTAAACAAAAGCCTCCCATTCATCCCCTCCCAGTCCCTGGAAGCTACCATTATGCCTTGCGTTATGAATTTAAGTAACATTATATTTGCCCTTTGAGACAGGTTCATCTCACTTAGAACACCCTCCAGGCTCATGAAGATTTTAGCAAGTGTCACAATTTGTTCAAAGCTGCCTATGTGCAGAAGCCCCTTCTGACCATTGTCCATCAACAGACACGGAGAAGTTCCTAACCTTTGGCTGCTGTTACTGACGTGCTCTGGACTTCATGTGTGCAATCATGGTTGCCCAGCTAGCGGAGACACCCGAAAACTCACGGATCAGGCGCGGGTCCATACTCATGTGTGAGGCTCACCGCGCTGACTGTCTTGCTTTGTGTTCTTTCTGCTGTTTTACACTCCTGCCAGAGCAGGGCTGCTTAACCGTCCTAGCGCTGTGACCCTTTAATACAGTTCCTCCTGTGGCAGCAGCCCCCAACCATAACATTATTTTCGTTGCTACTTCATAACGGTGGTTTTGCTTCTGTGGATATCCCTGTTTTCTGATGCTCTCAGGCAACTCCTGTGAAGGGGTTGTTTGACCCCCAGCAGGGTCTCCACCCACAAGTTAACACTAGACATCTGCACTAGAGACAAAAAGGGCCAGTTCTCCAAGTCCTTACCCACACTAGTCTGGTTTCTTATTTGTTTGATGTGGGTTTGTTTTCTACAATCATGGTGGCCGCCGCTGCCGCCGCCACCTGATCAAGTGGGGGTTTTGTTTGTTTGTTTGTTTGTTTGTTTCTGTCTTTTTGGGTTTTGTTTTTGTTCATTTGTTTGTTTTTTGAGACAGGGCCTCATGTAGCCCAGGCTGGCCAAAAATATGTAACCAAAAATGAGTTTGAGCTTCTGGTCCTTCTGCCACCTCATCTGGTCTGCTGGTTTAATTTGTTGCCCAGAAGCCTCACATGTGCTAGGCAAGCACTCTGTCAACTGAGCTGCACCCCAGCCCCCAAGCGCTCTCTTATCTCTTTAGAATTCGAGTCTCCTAGAAGCGTAGAGTAAGGATACCACACAATAAACGCTCCATTGCTTCAGCGCTGCTGCTTCTTTTTTCTACTTAGTGTGACGATTTATCATGAATTCTCAAAACTGTTCTACCATGATGCTTTGCAGTGCTTCTGTTTTCTCGGGTATCTTAAAGACAGACATAGTTTACCTGATTATTTACACACATACGCACACGCACACGCGTACACACCACTGCTCTATTTTCACATGGAACTTCCCCCCACAGCAACCACTGACTGACTGGCTGTT
>NW_022652365.1:0-1988 GCF_011064425.1 Rattus rattus
TGGGTGGGTGGTGGGTGAGTGGATGAGTGGATGAGTGAGTAAGTGAGTGGGTGGGTGAGTGGTGGGCAGTGGGTAAGTGGTGAGTGGGTGAGTGGGTGGGTGGGTGAGTGAGTGGGTGGGTGGGTGAGTGAGTGGGTGGACAGCTCCATGAAGGAATCTGTGAAGCTTTTCATGGAAGACATTGGAAAAGTCTTAGTAAATGGATAGCCATATCACACTCCTGGTTAGGAGGCCTTCCTGTGCAGCAGCTGACAATTCACCCCAAAAGACTAAAATGTTTTTAAAAGACGTAAAGGAATTCTAGCATTCGATAGGATGTTTCGGAAGGAGGAATAAATACCAGTCAAGAGCTCACGGTCTTCCCCTAAACATCCATGCCCAGGAACAAAGAGCAATCAGATGGCAGCGTTCCTTTAAAGATTTATTTTATGTGTATGAGCCTGAACGTGTGTGTGTGTGTGTGTGTGTGTGTGTGTGTGTGTGTGTGTGTGTGTGTGTGCCTGCATGCCTGGTCATGTAGTGGCCAGATGAGAGCATTTTATCCCTGCAGCTGCAGACGCTTGTAAGCTACCTACCGATGCTGGGAACCGAACCTGGGTCTTCTGCAAGAGCAACAAGTAGCCCCTCATCCTGAAGTGACAGTAAATAAAGCTGGCAGACTGACAGATGGGGTGGGCAGGATGCACCCCTTTACCAAGTTCCTATAGAATGCCTATGAAGGTAAGGGTATTTGCTTCCAAGCTAAGGAGATGCCATTTCTATGTTGAATACCAGTGTGAGTTCCAGGAGGGCTGGGATCACAGGAAAAGTGAAGCTAAGGGGTGGAGAAATAGCTCAGCGGTTCGGAGGCCATATTGCTTTTACAGAACTGAGTGTGGTTCCCAACCGCCTGCACCTCCATCTCCACACGTCCAGCCCTTCTGGCTTCCACAGGCCCTCCCTCTCATGTGCACACAACTGCTGGCCCAGGTTCGCTTCTGCCCTTGGAGTGTCTTGGCACCTCTTGCACACTGAGCAGACTGGAAAGAAAGGAGCATAGACGGGTGGGTACGTTCCACAGAACCTTGGTTGGAGGAGAGTGTGGTGAGAAACAGCTTTCTCCGAGAGAGTTTTTAGTGAAAATCCCCCTCCCCCTCTCTCTTCATGGTGGTGAACAAGGGTTATATAAGCCTTGGGTAGCGAGTAGAGGTTTTCTGGATGAGTATACATCGTTGGCTAGGGGTGAGGTATTGGCGAATGTTGAAAGGAATTCCAGGTGGTGGTTGGACATGTCCTTGTATGGAGAGAGGAAGTTCAACCTGTAATTAGGCCACCAGGCTACAAGATGACCTCAAGGGTGGTGGAGGTGGGGGTCACAAGGCTACACGGGCAGACCCAGAGCAAGGAGGAAATAGTCCTACTCCTGCAGGTCTCCAGACAATGTTTTCAGGGTTTGGACATGTGTCAAACTCACCTTTGCTCTGGACTAGTTCCCTCAGTCACACGGCTTTCTGTCCCCCACACATAATTAAAAATATATAGATAGAGAAATAAAAATGGGACTATGTGCGCTGTATGAGGCCATCCTGCTAATCTGGCCTAGTGCAGTCTCTGGCATGGATGTCTTGAGGCACGGCTAGGAATATGCACCCACTCAGGCTAAGCCAGCCCTTGGATGAAACCTTTCCCTACATACAGCTTGCTTTTCCAAGAAATACCTTCGGAACAAAGCGCTATTACAGATCTATTTTTATACACTTCTTTCCTTAATTAACTCAGCAATTTGTGTGCATACATGGGGGCAAACCCGTGCCAGGATGTGTTTGGAAGTCGGAGTACAACTTGGAGAAGTGGTCTACCTCTCCTTCCACCGCACGAGTCTGGGAATCGAATTCTGGTCATCAGGCTTGGCAGCAGGCACTTCTACCCGCTGAGCTATCTCAGACAAATAGCTGAGCTTCTCCCAGAAAGCTGGGTACACCCTGGGTGGGGTGGGGGACAGCTCCAGA
>NW_022652366.1:0-2106 GCF_011064425.1 Rattus rattus
TCCAAACTACCACAAATAAACTTAGATCAATTTCTAAACACCATCTTCAAAAGACAGACTCTACCCCACACCATAGACCCAAAACAACCCCTCCTAAGTACCTCAAACCTAAGCTTCGGCTTTCGTAAAGAGTTCTTCATAACCGAATGAATAAAGGGTCTATTCACTTCACCAAAAAAAGAAAACGTCCTTAAAAACATAAATCTCTCCATAAAGCCCAATTCCTTCACGGCCATAATGGGATGCAATGGATCAAGCAAATCCGTCTTCCTCAAAACCATCACCAAGCTCCTGGAAAATTACTCAGGAAACATCTCTTGAATATCCTCCGATCTCAGAAACATCTCACAAAAAGACTTCTACAAACACGTATCCTACGTCGCCCAAAACAGCATCATATACGGTGAAAATACCCTATATGACTACGTGTGTTGCGGTCTCTTCCCCCACCACAAGTTCTATAGATTCAACCACTCAGAAGATAACCCTCTAGTCCTTGAGAATCTTGAAAAAATGGAACTGCTTAAACACAAGGACACAAACGTCAAACACCTATCAGGGGGAGAAAGGCAGAAGGCCATCCTGGCCCTAGTTCTAACCCAACAGACCCAGATTATTGTCCTGGACGAACCAACCACCTACCTGGACATAAATGCCCAATATAAGATACTGGACCTTCTAAAAAAAATGCAAACTCAGGAGAACAAGACCATAATAGTCGTTCTCCACGATCTAAAGCAGGTGATGCAATATGCTGATGAAGTTATTATGCTAAATAATGGTGAAGTGCTGGACTATGGACCAACGAATAAAGTTATTAATAGAAAAAATATAAACAAGATGTTTGGTGATATAGAGGTGTCAGGGATAATTTAGATTGGTTTCGTTCATTGCCTGTTATCCATGCGCTCAATTGATTATATGAACTACAAATGTTTAATAAAAGCTTTTATAAATTACAAAAAGAAACCTAGGCTCTCAAATAGAATAAACGTTTTCATTACTAGGGAATAACTTAATATGGGTATTAGTGCCGCAGCTGCGGCCAAAGCCGGAGCAGCCGGAATTATCGCAACGGGGTCGGGAGGTGCAGGTATATATTATGGACAACAAACTGTAGCAAATTCCGATAGCAACGCCATTGAACGACTAAACAAAGAATTGCAAGATGTGAAAAAAGAACTAAAAGAATTAAAGGAGACATACTCTCCTAAAGAAAGTGAGGCATCTCAAGATGAAACTACTATTACATTGGAAGATCCAAGAAATCCAAACTCAAATAACCAGAAAACTTATGCTACAGTTAGTTACGGGCAAGGATGAATAGTGCTAGATTACCTTCCAAAGAAAAACGTAAAGTACTTTCCGGCACAAAGTATTATTCCCGTAAGCGGTTACGATGCTATGAGTATAGATGTGAGCTACTATCACCTCTCATCTAATTTTGGACCCGGAGCGATAACAACCTTAAAAACTTTAGCGAGACATATGCATCGAAATTGTGCACAGGCAAGCGGTCCTCTAGGCCAATGCCCCACAGCGGTATGATGAAATAACTCAACAGGTGATATCTTGCGGGATAAATTAAATCCTTCGGAAGTTTATTTGAAATAAAAAACCCTATATATTCCAGAGTTTACTAAACCCCCGAAACATCTACAGAACAAGAAGAACCCATTGTTGTTGTTAGATAGACCTTATCTATATATTTACCCTTAAAGTTCTTGGGTTTTTTGGATTTGATTAGATCCATTACGAATCTAAAGTTCTCAGACAACTTCTCCTTGTCAAAGTCCCTCTTGCCTATCACAAAATGCACATTTCCAAAGGTGTCGTTCTTCACCGAAACCTTACCCTTTTTAAATTCATTCACGGCCCTGGGAATATCCGTAACAACGGTGCCCAACTTAGGAGAAGGCATTAGATTTCGAGGACCAAGAATCTTACCCAATTTGGATATCAGGGGCATCATCTTGGAGGTTGTAAGAAATATGTCAAAGTCCAATCATCCGTCTTTTATTCGATCAAGCATCTCTTTCCCTCCGTAGTGGTCAATCTCCAGGGCATTTGCTTCATCCTGGGACAGGGAATCATCCACTACAAGTA
>NW_022652367.1:0-2105 GCF_011064425.1 Rattus rattus
TAAATATCTATATACTACAGAAAATGTTATCAAAACTAAGATTTATTTTATTTTTTTATTAAATTTATATGGTGTATTTTGATCATGTTCCCCCTTCCAACTTCCCTCAGATCCTCTTTCCTCCCTAAATAGCCATCTGCATGTTCGTTCGTTCTCTCTCTCTCTCTCTCTCTCTCTCTCTCTCTCTCTCTCTCTCTCTGAAATAAACAAAACAGAAAGAAAAATCAAAACCAACCAAAAAACCCATAACCCAAACATACCAAAGCAAATCAAAACAAAATGAAGTTTCCGTATATTATACTAATGCAACAAAGAATATGCATCTTGAAAGGTACTTCTTAATGGCCTCCATCTCATTAGGATGAACTTAGAAATCAGGATTAATCATTATTAAAGTCTTCAAATTTTACTGTGTTCAAATTTTACCTCTTTTCACTGTGATTGTATTTAAAAATCTAAACAAGTCCAAGGCTGAATTACTTAAGCTTAATATTCTCAGAAGAAACAAATCTGGTTCTTTTAGGGCTCTTTGGCAATATGGATTAAAAGAAGGCCATGTTCATTTCAATGTGAGATTTAAACTTTATGTGTGAATATACACCTGAAAGATAGAAAGAAAGAAACTAACATGATTAATTCTTTTATACTAAATATACAATAATGAGTTAATGACTGCTGGTATTTTTCTATAATGTCTTGTCTGTGTATCAAAGCATGTTGATAAATGTATAACCATTCTAACAATCTGATTTTTTTCCCTTTACTATTAAAAGCTACTGGAGGACTCCTAGCCATCAAGAGTATTTGTTTTTCTCATGCTTCCTACTCAAAGGCTGGGATAAGTTGCAGTAATTTAGTGTGAACTCCATAATTTAGCATGGAAGATCATATCTAATTTTACCTGATTTTATCAACTGTATAAATCTATATTGATTGCTTTATTCTTATCTGATGAATCATATTAACATGGTGATACAATTTAGACATGCTTTGTTTGAAAATAATCTCAATATGCTGGTGAAGAAATGTTTTATTTGCTGTTAGTACTCATTGCTTTCCAGAGTACCTTGATAGTCCACATTAAATCAATCATGGGAGAGAGACCTCACCGCCTGGTCAGGTGGGCACTCCTGAGGCTGCAGAGAGGAAGAGACCACCAACACTGCCCACCCCTGCCCACATCCCTGGACCAAGAGGAAACTGTATAAGGCCTCTGGGCTCCCGTGGGGGAGGGCCCAGGAGCGGCAGGACCCCTGCCTGAGACACCGCCTGAACCTGAAGGAAACAGACCGGATAAACAGTTCTCTGCACCCAAATCCCGTGGGAGGGAGAGCTAAACCTTCAGAGAGGCAGACAAGCCTGGGAAACCAGAAGACACTGCTCTCTGCACACACATCTCAGACGCCAGAGGAAAACAACAAAGGCCATCTGGAACCCTGGTGCACTGAAGCTCCCAGAAGGGGCGGCGCAGATCTTCCTGGTTCCTGCCGCCGCAGAGAGCCCGTGGGCAGCACCCCGCGAGCGAACTTGAGCCTCAGGACCACAGGTAAGACCAACTTTTCTGCTGCAAGTGACCTGCCTGGTGAACTCAAGACACAGGCCCACAGGAACAGCTGAAGACCTGTAGAGAAGAAAAACTACACACCCGAAAGCAGAACACTCTGTCCCCATAACTGGCAGAAAGAAAACAGGAAAACAGGTCTACAACACTCCTGACACACAGGCTTATAGGACAGTCTAGCCACTGTCAGATAAAGCAGAATAAAGTAACACTAGAGATAATCTGATGGCAAGAGGCAAGCACAGGAACACAAGCAACAGAAACCAAGACTACATGGCATCATAGGAGCCCAATTCTCCCACCAAAACAAACATGGAATATCCAAACACACCAGAAAAGCAAGATCTAGTTTCAAAATCATATTTGATCATGATGCTGGAGGACTTCAAGAAAGACGTGAAGAACTCCCTTAGAGAACAAGTAGAAGCCTACAGAGAGGAATCACAAAAATCCCTGAAAGAATTCCAGGAAAACACAATCAAACAGTTGAAGGAATTAAAAATGGAAATAGAAGCAATCAAGAAAGAACACATGGAAACAACCC
>NW_022652368.1:0-2100 GCF_011064425.1 Rattus rattus
AAAGACCGAGAAGGTGGAGGGGCCGGGCAAGACAGTCTGGGTTACATAAGCATCCCCAGCTCCCAGCTGGCTGACTGGAGGGTTCACATTGACAGACTCTCCCCTCCCCTCACTGGGCTGCACGAGAAGCCTGAGAAAATATCATCCACATTTGTGAAGGTTGTTCTTTCTGCCTCAGGCTGGGTTTTTTGTGCAGCAGCAGGGTAGGCGGCAGACTACAGGGAGCCAGTTCACTGACGTGGGTGCGCAGTATCCTGGGGGCGGGGGTGGTATCCTCTTGGGAATTCCTGGATGGGGGAAGCCTGTGCTTTGAAGCATATGAAAAATTGAGTACAAGAGACGGGGCAGAAAGAACAGGAGGGAGAGATGGGAGAAGAAAAGAGATGGGCAGAGAAGGAAAACCCAGAAGAGCCTGCTCCCACCCTGGAGCAGGAAGGACGCTGTAAGGTTAGGCGTGAGCAGCCCTGTAGCTCCCTCTGGTGGATAAATGCAGACAGTGCAGCAGAAGGAGCGGGGAAGATGAACTGAGAGGCTCCGGGTCCCAGTCTGGAGTCCGTAAACAGTGGTGTGTAACCTGAATGGTGTTTAAAAATCAAAAACAAACAAACAAGAAAACCTTGGCATTTCAGCCCGGAGGTCACATATGCTAACTTCCCATCCTGGCTTACAGCATCCATTGCAAGTCCTTATACCCATAGGAACGTGGGACTTCCGATGTACCCGGTCCCTACCTACTCCTGAGGCTAGCTCAGGGGGAACGTAAGGCAGGCCTACATCTTGCAATGAGTGTTAGCTGTGAAACTTTCTCTGCATGGGCTGTGCTCAGCAACGGAGTCCCCAGAAGCTGCGGTTGGTACCCGCCTTGTATGACAGGGCAGTGAGCGTGTCAACCAGCTACTGCCAGAGTGCCTTGGTGGACACCGGAGAACACAGAGCTGTGTCAGGCTTCAGGCTGTTTCTGGATGCTGTTTGGAGAATTCTTTCCCTGGGATACACAAAGAAGCAGCTACCCCTTCCTTATAGGGACTCAACCACAAACTCAGGTGCAGGTCACCAAAGTCCAGCTGAGGGAGGCAATGAATGACCGTGAATGCTTACAGGGCCAAGATAGGGGATTGTTTACAAGGATATAAGAGACCTTAAAGTAACCGCACCGCTAGAGAGTCTCCCTATAAAAACTTCCCTATTATATGAATGGAGTCATATAATGGCGTCAACCTCGATATAGTTAATCTCCAGTTAACCCTACAAACCCAAGCACCTCCTAAGACCGTGGGACCATGTGCAGTGGGCCCCTAGAGGTGTAAGCAGAGATGTCTGGAATCTCAGGGGAGGGTCTGTTGACCCTCCCACCGTACTTCTCCTTTCTACTGGAGGAATGTCAAGATCAGTCCCATCTTGTGGGGTCCTTACAAGCAGCCACAACTGCACGGCTGGGGATGGTGGCCTTTTTTTTCGTGAGCCCTCCCTCCACAGAGCTCGCGCCAGCTTCGAATCCTACAGCAGAAGGTACCACCCACTTTGCAGTCAGGATCACGGAGGCACTGAAGGAGAACCAGTTGGCTTGGCTTTCTTGGACGTTGGGGTGCCCTTTCCTGACCACTGGCAATGGTCCTGCCCTACGTTCAAGCACCACACCACTGAAAGGACTCTGTTGACCCCTCCTTCCCTTTCTCCCTTGGCCCTCTAGGTGCTGGTTTGGCAAACGTCCTGGGGTGTACACTGACTACATCTACCAGGGCCCCATGATCCTGGTCCTGCTGGTAAGAGCCTTGGGAGGTGGCAGGAGACAGGCCACTGTGGGGAGGGACAATCTGTCTGCCATGGACAGAAGGGGCCACCTAGGTGGGCCCAGAGAAGGCACCTAGGCCAGGAGTTTGTAGGTCTTAATAAGAGAAGGAGAGAGGGAGGAGAGAGAAGGAGAGAGAGCGTTCGAATGAGTGTGCAGCAGGAATACCGAGAGCAGGGCTGAGGGAGCTGAGGGCTGGTCCTATCCACCCCACCCACCTCCATTTCCTGCATATGTCCCTGCTCCCCATCCCCACCCCTGCTCCCCATCCCTAACACTGCTCCCCATCCCTAACACTGCTCCCCATCCCT
>NW_022652369.1:0-2099 GCF_011064425.1 Rattus rattus
TCACTAATTAAGAAGATGTCTCCACAGACTCCCTTACTACAGGTAATCTGACGGAGACGTTCTTCTCAATGGCGGTTCTTCCTCCTAGGTAACGCTAGCAGTTTTCATGTTGGCAAAAACCCAACCAGGACAGCTTTCAAAAAAGACGAGCTGGGGGAGGGGCTGGGTGATGGTGCATGCCTTTGGTCCTAGCACTTGGGAGGATATGGAATTCGAGGCCAGTCTTGGCTACCTGAGAGCCTGAGGTTGGTATACTAGCCTGGGCTGCATAGGACCTTGTTCAAGACAGCAAAGCAAAGCTCTGGGTTCAATCCCTGGCACTGGAACAACCAAACCAAACCAAAACTCCAAACAAAAACAAAACAAACATCCCACTACCATTATTACCACCACCACTCCCAAACCTCCCACAGGGAATAGTTTCAGTTGGGTATGTTGGCTCTTCTCCAGAATTTCATGGGGATGATGCCTGTTGTAAACCTGTCTATTCACAGTACCAAATGTTAACTGATGTTCAGTGATATGTGACTGCTCTTTTCCCCCCAACCTGATGATACAGAATGGGAAGGACTACTACATGGATATATAGTGAACCACAAACTATGCAGTCTTTGGACTTACTACATGTAACAATGGATGAGTTATCTGTTTGCCCTTGGGTTCTTCCTATGACCCATTTGCTGTCCTCTGACAAAGAAAGGATGATACTTTCCATTCTGTATCCTGGAAACTGTGCTAGTTAGTACCCTCTCTGTTGTACCGAGAAGACACTGTAAGTGACTTCAGGAAGGAAAGGGTTAAGTTGGCTCATACTTCTAGGCGCCAGTCCATCACTGAGGGCAGTCATATCAGGTCCATCATGTAAACTCATGACTGCAATTCCAGCACTGGCGAGTCGGAGGTGTGCAGACGGTGGTTCAGTGTTATTTTCTGCTCTGTAGGGAGTTTGAGCTCTGCCTTACTACATGAGAGGCGTTGTCTCAACATGAAACAAAACAAGACAAAATAAAGCAAACTCCTGCACACATTGCCATGCATTAGCAGTTGAGGATGGAAAAACTCCACCCTGTCTCAGATTGCTATTAGTCCTCAACAATGACTGTTCCTCTGCCATTACCACGTCGTTTAAACTACGGTTTGCAATTCACTGGCTGTCTCTAGTGTGTAGTGCATGTTTGTGTGTGTGTGTGTTTGTGTGTGTGCGCGCGCGCATGCACGCGCGTTGTGCGTGTGTGTGCATGTATGTATGTATGGGACAAAAATCTTGGTGTTTTTTCCCCCTTAGAGTCTGTCTACCTTGTTTTTGGAGGTAGGGTCTCCTGGGACCTGGGGCTCGTTCATAGGATAGGATGGCTGGCCATTGTGACTCGGGGACATTCCTGAATCTCACTGGTGGGATTATCTGAGCATAGCACCATGCCCTGGTTTTGACTTGGGTTCTGGAGGGATCAAAATTAGGTCCTAATACTACTGCTGCTGACACTTTCCTGACTAAGCTGTCTTCCTAGCCATCTAGTGGGCACATCCTCGTTAGGGTTTCCTTATGGTACTAAGGACAACTTCAGTGCTGGCGATACATGGGGAGAGGAGGCTTCTGAGCTTGATAAATATCTAAGCATTTGGAAATATCAAGAGCTTTCTCTGCCTTGTCTTTGAACTGCTTAATTCCTTCTCAAGACTAATCATAATGATTTTATTTGAGAAAGAACTCTCAAAGTAGCTCAAACTGGCCTTGAACTCTCAATGTGGGTCAAGCTGCTATTGGAGTTACCATCTTCCTGCTTCAATTGCCTGCATGTTAGAATTCAAGATTTCTGCTTCCATTTCAGCTCAATTATTATTTTTAAGCACGCACTCATTTTAGATTTAAATACTCACTAGTTTCCAGAACCCAAGCTTCTGAGGTTTCTGAGCAACTCCTGGTGAAACTTTCAACAGTTAAAGAAGGTTTCACTCTAAGCAATGCTCACGGAATAAGGTGTCATTTATAATAAGTAGAATCTTTTTCTGACCAGTTTGCATGTCTACCACAGTGGGGCAGAGAGAGAGAGAGAGAGAGAGAGAGAGAGAGAGAGAGAGAGAGAGAGAGAGAGAGAGAG
>NW_022652370.1:0-2100 GCF_011064425.1 Rattus rattus
GGTAACCCAATCACAGAAAAACACACATGGTATGCACTCATTGATAAGTGGCTATTAGCCCAAATGCTTGAATTACCCTAGATGCCTAGAACAAATGAAACTCAAGACGGATGATCAAAATGTGAATGCTTCACTCCTTCTTTAAAAGGGGAACAAGAATATCCTTGGCAGGGAATAGAGAGGCAAAGATTAAAACAGACACAGAAGGAACACCCATTCAGAGCCTGCCCCACATGTGGCCCATGCATATACAGCCATCCAATTAGACAAGATGGATGAAGCAAAGAAGTGCAGGCCAACAGGAGCCGGATGTAGATCTCTCCTGAGAGACACAGCCAGAATACAGCAAATACAGAGGTGAATGCCAGCAGCAAACCACTGAACTGAGAACTGGACCCCTGTTGAAGGATCAGAGAAAGGACTGAAAGAGCTGGAAGGGGCTTGAAACCCCATATAAACAACAATGCCAATTAACCAGTGCTTCCAGGGACTAAGCCACTACACAAAGACTATACATGGACTGACCCTGGGCTCCAACCTCATAGGTAGCAATCAATAGCCTAGTAAGGGCACCAGTGGAAGGGGAAGCCCTTGGTCCTGCCAAGGCTGGTCCCCCAGTGAGCGGGTTTCTTGGGGGGAGGGTGGTAATGGGGGGGAGGATTGGGAGGGGAACACCCATATAGAAGAGGAGGGGGAGGGGCTAGGGGCATGTTGGCCTGGAAACTGGGAAAGGGAATAACATTTGAAATGTAAATAAGAAATAACCAATTTAATAAAGATGGGGGGGGAAGGAGATTATGGTTTGATTTAGCTCTGGTTTAGGATTTATATATAAGATATAACTTGGTGCCTAATTTTCTCATTATTATGATAAAATAATTGAAGAGAAGCAAAATAAGGAAGGTCAATTTATATCAGCTGATGGTTGGAGGATACAGGGCACTCAAACAGAAATAGTATGATGATGGTAGCAACTTAATAGCTAAGAAAGTAAGCATGTGATGTTTGCTCACATCTCAGCAGATACAGAAGAAGAGAGACTGCAGCCAGAAGCAGGACTATGCTCTTATCCTCAAGACCTGGCTCCCAGGGACCTATTTCATTCCGCTACATTTCACCTCTTAAAGGTTCCAGAGCCTCCTAAAGGACAACTACCATCTAAGTACCATAAATGATACTAAGTATTCATGCAAATGAGCTTGGGGGGATGTCCACACCATGACATTTTTCTTTTACTCTTTTAGATCAACATGTGTTCACAGGAAGGTTAGTGAGTTGGAAAGATCATCCAAAGAGGTTACAGGGCACTTGGGTTTGGATGCCTCTTGCATTTCTAGCTATGATACTTGGAATGATATATTTCATTTTCCTTTTCATTTCAGTTGCCTCATCCTTAAAAACAGAAGCCTGTGAATATCTGAGATCCCATCGCATTCATGACTTAGATTCAGTCTATTAAAGTCACTGGATAAACTAAGTGCATGACCTATTAGGTATAAACAGCTCTGATAACGTGTCTGTACAAGCACACTTACAACTCAGTAGGTAAGAATAAGTGTGCCCATTTTATAGATGAGTAAACTTGAGCTCTTAAGCATTGAGCAATTTTCTCAGGGTAGATGGGAGTTGGGATTAAAATTTGCTCCAAAGGTAACTCTTCAAGGCACTAACACCCATATAAGTAACATTTGTGCTACTTAAAATTTCATGACCATGCCATATATCTGAGCTCTGGGAAGCCCTATGACCAACTACTTTTAAGACCTGTCTTCAGATGAATAAGTTGCAGCTTCTGGATGTGAAGTTGCCAATGCCATAGAGGTCATGGGATTCAGGGCTGTAATAGCTCCAGGTGGCTCTTGGGCTGAATGCTCTAAGGCTGCCCATTTTCTTTGAGGCAGCCCACACTTGGCCACTTCTACCCCAGCATGTTGTTCTTCAGATAAATGCCAATCACTGGGGCTACTTCTGACTCAAACAGACAATTCCACTCATTTCCTGGGATGGAGATTTCCAAAATAACTCCTTTCCTTTGACACAGTCCTATCTTCATTCAGCAGTATTTACTGCCTCTTTGATTACATCCATTAGCTATTCAGA
>NW_022652371.1:0-2099 GCF_011064425.1 Rattus rattus
TTTGTTAGGGTTATTGGAATTGATACTTTCATAAGAACTGTGGCTAAATTATCCTCAGATCCCGAAATGTCCAACAGAAACGTTTCCAATCTTCTTTCTCACAAAGGAGTAATCTGATAATCCCTTGTCACTTTCTAGAACCAGAAATAGAACATCACTATTTCTGAAAAGAACTGGACTTCTTTTAATACCTCACGTTCTTTCCCTATGCCTTCTCAGTTGATCCTCCAATACCGGATTCGGAAAATCCTTATTTGTTCCCCTAACTAACCTCTCCAACGAAGACCAATCCATCTCTAAACTCTTCAAAATTCTTTCGTCTCAACCCCTCCCCGAGGGAATGAAGAGCCACGGAGACATGGTGGAATTCAGTAATGGGAAAGAGAAATACGAGATTACACAGTTACAGCCACTCAACCATCTAATATTCGGAGACCGTTTCGGTTTTATGGAGGGGGAAATAGTTGAATCGAATGTTCGTCTAAACAACGCTCCCATTCAGCTTGCCCCCAAGCTGAAGGTGTTTAAAGACAAGGACACACTCACCTACCAGGTGAATAAATCCGACTTTGCCGCCACAAAGCTAAAGGATAAGGGGGAATGGAACATTGTTATTCAGATGGAACTTACCCTAGAGGGACAGAAGAAATACCAGACCACCTCCGTGATTGATTTATCCCAAGCCATGGTTCTGGACAAATTCGAAGTTCCTATCCTGCGATCTCAAAAGGAAAACGAGACCAGTTCCTCAACTTACATAGTTGCATTTGATAAGGGAGGATCTAGTGATAAATTTCAATTGAAAATTGAACCAAAGAACACTTCACAATCATCACCTATCCAGAAAGTGGATGTCAAAAATATTTATGTAGCCTTTACGAATCAACCATTCTCGACATTTGAACAGCTTTTTTCCACCACCACAAATGTCAATATAAATGATTTCACCAGCGATGTACACAGAATAAGAAGAATCTTTTTGGACAGATGAGTAAAGAAGAACGGAACTTCCACATCATCAGATGCCCAATTTACGTTTGATACAAGCAATGGTTTCTGGAAGAGCGTTTGTGTTGATCCATATAAGATTTCTGGATTTATAGACCAGGAGCCACAATCATCAGCACCTGGAAATAGAGTTAAAAGCAAAAATAAGGACGAAAATAAACCATACGTAGAGCAGCAGTCACAGGTTTATGAGGAATTCAATCCTTGGATATCGGACATAGAAAACCCATTCGCAATTGAGCCCTATACAAAAGCCACTCCATGTGGAGGATTAGAGGATCACACAAAGGAGGAACTTAAGAAATATTCCAAGCCAAATGGAGAATGAAAACCACATCAAGCCATGAACAATCACGGACAAATCGAATACATAAATTGGAACCTTATGCCAGATGCCATAAAGCAACAAATAGATAGTACTTCATCATCTACAAACAGGCATTCAAAAATTATTCAAGGAACCTTTAGACCTAGTTATGTGAGATCTCCTGGAGACGGAAATACGGTCTTTGAAGATGCCCAAAGGGTTGTTTCAAGTTTTGACCTAAAGATTGAAAAGTCATCAGTTCAGAAAGCGTTAATAGAGCATCAAAAACTAAAAGCCAAAGACACCCAAGACACCAGTAAGTTATTGAATCAGGTGGATGCTGTTTCCACACAACTTCAGGTAAGTATGCCCTATACCCTTTCCATCTACGATCCTACCGAAAACTATTTAAAGAAACAAAGGGTAAATCTGGATTTGATGTTGGACCTTCGAGCTATATATAACCAGAGCCAGATTGTTCAGGATTTTCTCACCTACAACATTAGAGAGAATACGCTAGATAGCAAATCCAAACTTAATGGAAAAATTATCTTTAGTGCTGGATTGTTCTGGGATGTTGATGGAAATTTAACGGTTAGGTTGTTGGCCCAAACCAAGGGGTTTCTGAAGGACGTAAATGATGCGCAATGTAAGCCACGACAGAGACATGACAAATGAAATAGCAATCAGACAGAGACTTGCAAACAACAGACTTGAAAAAATATACCTCCCTTTATTGTGTTGGAAATGGATGAGGATCCAAGAATTTCAAGCTTTTATACGG
>NW_022652372.1:0-2098 GCF_011064425.1 Rattus rattus
GACAGTCTAGTTCACTGGGGGGTTCAGTCTTAGCAGGACCCAGGGCTTCCCCTTCCACTGGTGCTCTTACTAGGATATTCATTGCTACCTATGAGGTCAGAGTCCAGGGTCAGTCGTATTTACGTTTCAAATGTATCTCCCATCCCCCTTCCCCCTCCCCCTGCTTCTATGAGGATGCCCCCACTCCCACCCACCCACTCCCACCTCAATGCCCTGGCATTCCCCTACACTGGGGAATCAAGCCTTCAGAGGACCAAGGGCTTCTCCTCCTACTGATGCCAGACAATGCCATCCTCTGCTACATATGTGAGTAGAGCCATGGGTCTCCCATGTGTACTCTTTGGTTGGTAGTTTAGTCCCTGGGAGCTCTGAGGTGTCTGGTTGGTTATGTTGTTCTTCCTATGGGGTTGCAAACCCCTTCAGCTCCTTCAGTCCTTTCTCTAACTCCCCCATTGGGGTCCCCACGCTCAGTCCAATGGTTAGCTGCAAGCATCCTCATCTGCATTAGTAAGGAGACATCCATATGTGGCTCCTGACACTAAGTACTTCTTGGTATCAGCAATAGTGACTGGGTTTGGTGGCTGTGTGTATATGGGATGGATCCCTAGGAGGGGCAGTCTCCGGATGGCTTTTCCTTCAGTCCCGGCTCACTCTTTGTTTTTTTAGATTGTCTTTTATTTTTGAGATAATTACATCATTACCCTCTTCCCTTTCCTCACTTCAAATCCTCCCATGCACCCCACGTTGCTCTTTCAAATCTGTGGCCTCTCTTTTCATTGCCATTACCTGCCTATACGTAGGTACATATGTATCCCCAAATGCGACATGCTCAGGCAGTGCAGTGGTAGGTAGCCATGATAGCTACTTGATGTGCTTTTCCCTGCAGAAGACTATTGTACCCACTCTCCACATCCCTCGGTTGCCTGCAACTCTTTGCATAGGGTCAGGGCCTCATGGGGTCCCCCTACTCCCACCCCACCCCTGACAACATTGACGTGTCTCTCATTGTTGTCCTGTTAGTTCATCCACATATAGGCAGTCATGTTGGTGAGTTTTTTATTGGTCTTGCTTCTGACATCACTAGGAAACCCAATCTCACAGCAAACTCCTGGTCCTGTGGCTCTCACCGTCTCTCTGCCCCCTCTTCCACAGTGTTCCCTGAGCCTTAGGTACAGAGTTGTTTCACAGATGAACCCCTGAGACTGGGCTCATTGGTCGTGGTTTTCTATAACGGTCTCTGTCTATGAGGGGTGAGCACCACACTGACCCGTGTGCATAAGGACAAATATTTAGAATGTAGTTAGGGACTGTGCTGGTTTAGTAAAATGGTGGTTGTAGGTTCTCCTCCAAGATGTGACTCCACTAGCTCTGGGTAGCTGGGTTTCCAGTCCCAGGCGTAGACATGATTTCCTTCACCCTTGTCCAATCAGAGAGATGTTGATTCATGGCTGACACTGCTGCTCCCTGAGTCATTGCTGTGGTCCATAGGCATCATCACAGGGTAGGACTGCTGCTTGGTTCTCTCCTTTGGAAGCTTGCATGGTGCATTCTGGTACCATGATAGCGGAAGAGGCAAAATTCACGTCAGTTCCAGCTCTGAAGTGCCTCAGACTGAAGTACCTATATCTTTGGCAATAAGGTCTTACCGTCCATGAAACAGAGGGTTTTTCTTTTCTTTTATTGTGTTGGGGGTGTTGGCACGGGGTGAGTATCTGCTTGGATGCACATATGTGCATGAGCATGTAGCAGCCAGAAGTCAGCCTCTGTCATTCCTCACGTGCTAACTACCTATTTTGTTTTTTAAAGCATGCTCTCTCATCAGCCCAGAAATAACTAATTCAACTAGACTGGCCACCAAACCCCAGGAACCTCAATTTTGTTTAAAAGAATCATATTGTTAACAAATAACCCTATTAAAAAATGGGGTTCAGAGCTAAACAAAGAATTCACAGCTGAGGAATGCCGAATGGCTGAGAAACACCTAAAGAAATGTTCAACATCTTTAGTCATCAGGGAAATGCAAATCAAAACAACCCTGAGATTTCACCTCACACCAGTGAGAATGGCTAAGATCAAAAACTCAGGTGACAGCAAATGC
>NW_022652373.1:0-2101 GCF_011064425.1 Rattus rattus
CAGTCCTTTCTCAAAATCTAACAACAAGAGGTCCGTTCTCAGTTCACTGGTTTGACACTAGCATTCACTTCTGTATTGGACGTGCTCTAGCTGTGTCTCTGGAAACATCTATACCTGTTCCTGGCAGCATGCACTTCTACGCTCCAACAGTCTTCTAGATTATATATATATATATATATATATATATATATATATATGTTAGAGATTAGGTATAATTTTAACATTGATTCTTTGGAACAAGCTCAATTATTTAGAATCCACAAATGACAATGCCAAATAGACTCCTGCCTGTTCTTATGAAACTAGTAATGCTGAGCTGTCCCTGGACCTGAAGCCATTCCTCTCCCTGCCCATCCAAATGAATCTTATGATTTGTCTGAAGAAAGAACCATGCTAAAATATCCAAATCCCTCAAGCCTGGAACTGGGAAAACAGCAAGGTAGTTGTTAGAGAATTGACATCTAATGGGATACAGAACCACATTCTATTGTCCACGTTGTCCTTTGCTTTACTGATATCTTGCACTTTTTTTGATAAAATAAGGATTTGGGATTTATCATTTTTGAAGTAGGTACAGAGTATCTACACTGTTGTATTCATTCTATAGCTGTGTCACTTTTGTTGCCAAAATCATTGCAAAAAAATTGAAAAGGAAAACAGAATTTTTGAGTACACATTCAGGAATATATATATATATTATGTCCCCACTCAAGGAATGTAGAAATAAAATTTAATACAATATTCACTCAATTGAAGGTCTGTAGGGAAAATACTTGCCTTTGAGAAACAGAGAAACCATCCTTAGAGAAACCTAGGAAATTGAAGTGAATGTCACAGGAATGGACCTGGGAATAAAAGTTTTATCCAGAAGAATCTCCTCCACTCCATTTTCCTAGATCTTTTCTAGCAATTGCAAGCCCCTGACTAACTTTCTCCATTCAGAGCCTGAAACCACTAATGAAGCAGAGAGAATTCTCTAGCTTTAGAGAGATGGAGTATGTAAAGCTTTCCACTGTGTCACAGGAGACCCTCCTGGAAAGGGCACCCTTGAAACTTTTCAATGTAAGGAAAGCTGTTTAGCAGGTAGACCATGGCAGTTCTCAGTGACATCATCATTATGTCTCCCTGAAAAATCTCTTGTATCCTGGAGAGACTTATCTTCTTCTGTGATGTCACAAGTGTTGTCCTGACTGCAACTGCCTCTCAGATGTTCCTTCAGTACTTCTTGGGTTTACTAATTGGCCTCTTATTCCGGCTAAACAGCCATTTGGGAGGGAGAAGAAAGAGGGTAACGAGAACAGAGATGGGGAGAAGGATGTTTGCCTTCTGTATTTGTATAAAAAAGGAAGAAATTCTTGGTCAATGGAAAGCTCAGTGAGCCCCGGTTAGGGATTGAGTGGGTTTGCTGAAGAGATCGCCTTTATCTGAGCCTTCAACATATGGGAATCAGGGACTGAAAGCCTCCCAGAATCATCTGGACTTCCCTGCTTGTTATGATTCCTTGAAGTCAGAGAGTTTATATCATGAATTTCTTTATTCCAAAAGTCAGATGTTGGAAAAGGCCCAGTTGTTTACTGAGAGTTCATGGCTTTTATAATTTTTACAAGAAGAGAAAGGTTCTAAGGAAGAAGGGAAAGACATGTATTGTGTCCTCAGCTCAGAGTAAATTACACTGTGCTTTGGATTCCTATAGTTCAGATTGTGTCTGACACTGATAGCTGGGAGAGAAAATTGTATCTATTTGAGACTTCATCATCTCAGTCTTTCCACTAGTATTACTCTGACTACCATTCCCTGACATTGACCTTAGATACTTCTGAGTCAATAGGTGTGATTAGCTGGCACTTAATTTTCTTTTCTTTATTTCCTTTTTTTATTTTTTAGCAAATATAGCTTTTTTACATGGATATTTTTATATTTACATTTCAAATGTTATTTCCTTTCCCAGGTTCCTGTTCATGACATCCCTAAACAGTCCCACTAACTTTCTTCTCTAACCCCCTTACTGCACCTTGACATTCCCTTGAACTGGGAGGCAAACCTAGGGAGGAGCAAGGGCTTCTCCTTCCATTGGGTCCCAAAAAGGCCATCCTCTGCTACC
>NW_022652374.1:0-2096 GCF_011064425.1 Rattus rattus
AAAAAAAAAAAAAAAAAAAAAAAAAAAAAAAAAAAAGTAGGGCTGGCCAAACAATGCTCTTCTTCCCCCCAACACTCTCTTCTCCTTGGTCATCTGCCACCTTCCAGAGGGTCCTCTAGGACTGAGCTAATGCAGGCACCATGCCTTCAAAGCTCTATAGCTATGAGCCAAATAAATGTTTTCCCCATGTAACTTAGGCAACCAGGGTGCGTTCTTACAGCGATGAAAAGCTGACTGAGTCTGGGTTCTCAGTCTGGCCCTGGCATCTACCTACAAACCAGGAAACCAAGTGCTTTATTACTATTGTCTCTCCTTAGCTGCCCCCTCACGCCAGTGCTGACTGAACTGGATCGTGAGGATGCTGTAAGCTATGGCACTGTCACTGCTGGACAAACTGACTGAATATCTGGGCCAGGTCCTCCGCCCCATGCTAAACCTTGGGAGGACGCAGTGGTTAATCCCTGGTCCTTAAGTAGAGCCTCAGGGACAAGCCCCTGCCCAAGCACTGGAGAACTTATCTCTTCTAAACCCAGTGAGATTTATTACTTTACCTGCAGTTTCTGGAGCTTTGTGAATCCCTCTAATTGGCTTGGGTGTCTAACGTTGCTTGGAACGGGGTCACCAATTTCCCAAGTGGGTCTGTGGCCTCGAGGGTTCAGAACAAATTCAGAAGACAGATCCTAAAGTCTGGGGCTCTGTGATATGGAAGGCCTTGCTCTAGCCACCGGCCACAGTCTGTCCACTCCTTTTCGCTCTACTACAGTCTCTCTGTGGAGCAGGACCTAATCAGTGGCTCCCCAAGTCCCTTGTCACCTTCTCTTCAAGAGTGGTCTCCAGGGCTAGGGCTCCAGTGCACTTCACTAAGCATATGCAGAACCCAGGATTTGGTCTCCAAACCCTCAAAAGGGGGGTGAGGAAAGTTAGCTCCACAGGTCTCCAGGCAAAGGAATGGCTTCTCCCATCATTCTGGCCTACTTTCCCTCACAACGCGGAGCTCCTGACCCAGGCCCTCCTCTCCAGAGTTTCTCCTAAGAGTAGGAACTAAAAATTGAGGGCATCCACCATATTGGCACTACATATTCCTCATAATAGCCCATCCTGTATAAATGAAAACTGAGCATTGAAGGTATGAAAAGATATTTATCTAGAATCATTATTATTCTATTATCTACCTTTATTTTTGTTGTACTAGGGGCCTAGACACTATTCTGAACATCTTTTTCCACAATACTTTTTATTTTCAGTGGACACAAAATAGACATGAGAATCCTGATTTTTACATGGGCAAGAATAGAGTCTCAGAGAGATGGGGCAATTAGCTTCAGAGCACCCAGGTAGTTAGTGGCAAAGATGGGATTAAAAACAGGTCTGTCTGACTCAGCGCTGACCCTACAACCCACTGTCTGTCTCCCTTACCGTAAATATGGTGCAAGGTGCCAGACACCCTTGTCTGTATCGAGTTAACATTGCGAGTTGTGGGGAAAGAGCCCATCTTTTGGCTAAAACACCCTTGGATATTTTGTTTGCAGAGATAAAACTGAGAAGCCCACCAAAAAATAAAAATAAAGAAAAAGTGATCTCTTGGGCTGCTCAGCCCAAGCCAAGTCCAACAATTCTGTGCCACTGGCCCCAGGGGTTCCACCCTCCCACCCCCACGGACTGCTCTATTTCTAGGTCTTGACCACTTCCTGTCTTGGCTATTACAAGAAGTCACCAGCCCTGCCTGGCTGAATCCTGATATGGCACCGGAAAAAGCCAGGCATTAGACCAAGGCCTCGGTGAAACACAGAAATCCACCACCCCAACCCCCCCGGGATTCAGTTTTTCCCTGAAAGGATGACCAAGAGTAGGGTGACTGTGAGCTCGGAGCAGACTCCGCCGCAGCAGCCTACCTCGATTCACTGTTTCCAACCCCGGGAAGCCTGGTAGTCGTCAGCCCTGGCCTGAAAGCCATGAGGAAGTCCCAGGGAGGAACAGAAGGAAAGAGCCCACCTTTCCTTCTCTCCAGGCAGGAGGACACCCCTGCCTCACCACCCTCCTTTGTCTATCGCTTCTCTCTACTCTTGTGACCCATAGCCCTCCCACACTCAAAGGCT
>NW_022652375.1:0-2103 GCF_011064425.1 Rattus rattus
TTTTTTTTTTTTTTTTGCAAGACTCAAATAACCAAATGAGACTTAAATTTGTCAAGACACCGTAAGCAGCATCAAATGTAAACGGAATAGCTTCAAGAATATAGACAACAGGTGAAGAACAGACTTTTTTTTTTGCCTACAATATTTCGCCAAAGGAAGGTGCTCATACTCCACACAGAGTGAACACATCTTCATTTGATAGTCCAATGGAAGACAGCCCTACTATGCTGTCATTTCCCAGGAGCCATGCATTATCATAATCCTAAACCAGAGACAGCCTGATAAAGATGCTGCAAGAACAGAGCTCTTCCTCTCAGTGACCTTGATCAGTCTCTTTTCTTAAAGAAGGTCTAATAAGGGTCAGACTTGCCCTAGCTAAGGGCAGAATATTCCTTTCTCCCAAATGCTGAAGTGTGCCCTCCATAAGCAAGCACTTTGAAAGCTTAGCCTCTGATATTATGGTCCTTGAAAAATGAAGCCTTTGGGAAGTAAAGAGGGTCAGATCCCCTATGATCCAATTGGTAGTCTTGGGAGGAATAAAGAACTCTGTTTATATACACTGAAGGAAGAGCATTCAGGGACACATTTTCAGAGGCACTGTTTTTAAGCCAAAAAGACAGCCTTCACCAGTAATAAAACTAGAAAACTGTTCTTAGATGTCTAGTTTTTAAAATTGTAAGAAATATTTTTTTCTGATATCAATGGTACCCAGGATATGTTTTGTTATAGTACCCTAATCTCAGTATTTCCCACTTGTCCCAAAATCATGAGTCATGTAGTCGTGTGTGTGTGTGTGTGTGTGTGTGTGTGTCTGTGTGTCTGTGCGTGTGTGTAAATATAAAAGTATTACAAGCCACAATGGAAAGCTTCTACTCATTATTTTAAGATGTTTCCTTAGTTATAAAGGATGAAATAAACTCAAGATCTTCTTAAATAAACAGGATGAGATATATGCAAGATGTCCTACAAATATATCAACAGATAGATAGATAGATGATAGATAGATAGATAGATAGATAGATAGATAGATAGATAGATAGATAGAAAAATAGACAGATAGACAGACAGACAGGCAGACATGTGTAGGACATGCTGCATTTCTCTCATGCTCATATATGTTGTGAAACTTCCAAACATACCCAAATTAAGGAAACATCTCACCCCTGCCTGCACATTTTTTTGTCCTTTTATTCTACAGCCCCAGTAGTTTTTACTACTAGATTTGAAGAAAACACCTGCATCTGTCTATTTTCACCTAAATATTCCACAAAGACATTCGTAAATATGACAAGTTCATCTTTTGCCTGTAGCACCATAGTCTAAGTATAAATATAATGCAATGGTACTATGGTAACAAGTATTTAAAGAGTAGTTTACAATATGTGTGACTGGAAATGACAACTACAGTGTTTTTGTGGAATGTCCACATGTCGGTTTAAATTTAATGTCATAGATGTTTTGACCCTTTTAAACTTTATTATTTAAATGTTGTGGTAGTAATACTTTACATGAGGTTGATCTCCACTAAAAAATCTCAGGACACAGTATGATTGATCGTCATTAAAAATTTCAGGGCACAATACAATGTGTTCAACTGTATGCACCAATGGCACATTTCTAGAATTGTCTTTTTAAGGCTCTTTATTATTTGTTAATTTTAAGTGTAATGTTGTGTGGGGTGTGTGTGTGTATGTGTGTGTGTTTGTGGTGTGTGGCATGTATGTGTGTATGTTTGTGTGTGTATATGTGGTATGTGATGTGGTGTGTGAGTGTATGGTGTATGTGTGTGTGATGTGGTATGTGTGTTTGAGTGTGTATGTGTGTTTGAGTGTGTGGTGTGTATGCGGAATGTGTGTGATGTAGTGTGTGTGTATGTGTGTGGTATGTGTGTGGTATGTGTGTGTATGTGTATGTATGTGTTTGTGTGTATGTGTGATGTGCTCTGTGTGTGTGTATGTGTTTATATGTATGTGTGGTGTGTGATATGGTGAGTGCGTGAGTGTGTGTGTGTGTGTGTGTGTGTGTGGTGTGTGTGTGTTTTGAGTATGTGTGTGTGTGGTATGTATGTGGTATGTGTGTGATGTGGTGTGTGTGTGTGTGTGT
>NW_022652376.1:0-2084 GCF_011064425.1 Rattus rattus
AGAGAGAGAGAGAGAGAGAGAGAGAGAGAGAGAGAGAGAGAGAGAGAGAGAGAGAGAGAGACAGCAGCTCTAAGCGGGAGAGATGTCTCTGCCAAATCTCTCCTTCGGATTTTATGAACCTTTGCAGAGGAGGAGGCAGAAGAAGTTGAAAGGACAGAGGAGACAGACGACACCAGGAAAGCAAGGGTCTCTACAACAGTAAAGCTCACATGAACTCATAAAGATTAAAGGAGCAAGAACAGCACCTACAAGGTCTACACCTGTTCCTCTGCACATATATATTAGCTTTCGGCTTATGAGACTCCAATCAATGATTTCCAATCATTTAGAAGAGTATACTCTTAATTTAAAGGAATAATTGATAATTCTGGAACACTTTAATTTAAAGACTAAAATTAGAGCATGGCATTACCAACTGAAGAAAAGAATTATTCTTATTTCATTGTGTGTCTGTGTGTTGACATGATACTGAGCTGGGTATCAGAATCCCTGAGACAGAGGTTGTGAGCTGCCTGATGTGATTGCCAAGAAGTGAACTTCAGTCCTTGAAAGGAACAACAGTTGCTACTGAGCCCATCTCACTAGCCCCGCATTCATCTGTGGATGGATATCTCTACTGGGCTAGTTTTTAAGCTTCTACTAAAAGTACATCTATAAACATGAACATATAGATGTCTCTGCAGTTTATTGACTTGCTACCTTCAGGAGTTCACCATACCGATTTTGATGGTGGTCATCCCTCTCTACAGCCTTTGATTATCATTTAACTTCTTGATTAAAGTCTTCTGAGTTAAGTGATACTGAGACTCAATGCAGCATTAAGTTGAATTTCCCTCATGACTTAGGATATTGAACATTTTCAAATATGTGTTTGTGAATTCTAAATTTTCATACAAGGACTCTTGATTCAGTTAATTAGCTAATCTATTGATTGGATAATGAGTATTTGATTTTTGATATTCTTTAAATATGCCAGATTTTAATCATACATTTGATGAATAATTAGTTAAGATTGTTACACATTCTGTAGGCAGTCTTGTCACTCTGGCAATTGTTTCCTTTGTTTTACTGAAACATTTCAATTTCAAGAAATTCCATTTTTAAATCATGATGTATTTCTTCCCTGTGCTATGGGAATCATCTTTAAAGAATCCCTTATTAGAATGTAGGGAAAAAGGTCTGAATGGATAAAAATATGGTAACAAAATACATGTCACATGAAATCAGGAGAGGACTACCGAGAAAGTAAGGAGACAGTAGAAAGGGCTTGAGAGTTGAGTAGACAATTAGTGAAAATGGCAGATTCAGCAAAAGCAAAATATTACATGAAAATGCCGCACGGAACCATTCATTCTTTTTGTGTGGTAAGTTTTAAAAATCAAACTTTTAGAAAGTTCTTGAGCCACCAGGGATGGGGGAGGTTTGTTAGGGGGACATCCTCTCAGAGACAGGAGAGAGGAGGAGTGGGATGAGAAACTGTGAAGATGGGAAAATGGACGGGGGCAATGACTGGATTGTAAATGCAAACAATTTCATGATAATGGTATCTCCCTTACCAGATAGAGAGTGTTGG
This sequence comes from Rattus rattus, assembly GCF_011064425.1. Classification (NCBI taxonomy): domain Eukaryota; kingdom Metazoa; phylum Chordata; class Mammalia; order Rodentia; family Muridae; genus Rattus; species Rattus rattus. Next base: position 1,574 of record NW_022652376.1, read on the forward strand.
GAGAGACAGCTGGAATTTGGGGGCATTGGAGGGTGTAAAAATCTAATGTGATGGGAAATTCCTGGAATCTACAAGGGTGACCCTAGTTATAGAGGTTATGGAGTCTCTGAACTGGCCATATTTTGTAGAAAGGAAAGTTTCCAGTGGTAAGACTGGGTTAAGTTTGGTTGAGTTAATGGCCAAGGAGTTTTGGGGGGGATCCCTAAACAACCCACCCAGGATGATGCTAGAACAGAAGATCACCCTCTGAAAATTGATAATGGGGCCTCATTGCTAGAACAACTTCTGTTCAGCTTATTGCATGCAGAGTGCTGGAGTTGATATGGCATTGGAACCTTCACCCTTACATTCTGATTTCATTGGCATGAGAAGGAACTCTACTCTCTAGGCTATGAAAAGAGAAACCTAGAGACCAACCCAGCCAGAAGACCTTTCACCTACAATCTGTCCTTCCTGTATGATTTACTAAGGAAATGGTAGTTCAGCACATGTTGGAGTAACCAAACAATGT
>NW_022652377.1:0-2076 GCF_011064425.1 Rattus rattus
ACAGGAAGCAATAATCACTATTCCTTAATATCTCTCAACATCAATGGCCTCAACTCCCCAATAAAAAGACATAGATTAACAAACTGGATACGCAACGAGGACCCTGCATTCTGCTGCCTACAGGAAACACACCTCAGAGACAAAGACAGACACTACCTCAGAGTGAAAGGCTGGAAAACAACTTTCCAAGCAAATGGTCAGAAGAAGCAAGCTGGAGTAGCCATTCTAATATCAAATAAAATCAATTTTCAACTAAAATTCATCAAAAAAGAAAAGGAAGGACACTTCATATTCATCAAAGGAAAAATCCACCAAGATGAACTCTCAATCCTAAATATCTATGCCCCAAATACAAGGGCACCTACATATGTAAAAGAAACCTTAATAAAGCTCAAAACACACATTGCACCTCACACAATAATAGTAGGAGACTTCAACACCCCTCTCTCATCAAGGGACAGATCATGGAAACAGAAATTAAAGAAAGACATAGACAGACTAAGAGAAGTCATGAGCGGGGGTTGGGATTTAGCTCAGTGTGTAGAGCGCTTGCCTAGGAAGCACAAGGCCCTGGGTTCGGTCCCCAGATCTGGAAAAAAAAAAGTCATGAGCCAAATGGACTTAACAGATATTTATAGAACATTTTACCCTAAAGCAAAAGGATATACCTTCTTCTCAGCTCCTCATGGTACTTTCTCCAAAATTGACCATATAATTGGTCAAAAAACGGGCCTCAACAGGTACAGAAAGATAGAAATAATCCCATGCGTGCTATCGGACCACCACGGCCTAAAACTGGTCTTCAATAACAATAAGGGAAGAATGCCCACATAGGCTATTAGCACAAATGCTTGAATTTTCTAGATGCCTAGAACAAATGAAACTCAAGACGGATGATCAAAATGTGACTGCTTCACTCCTTCTTTAAAAGGGGAACAAGAGTACACTTGGCAGGGAATAGAGTGGCAAAGATTAAAACAGAGACAGAAGGAACACCCATTCAGAGCCTGCCCCACATGTGTCCCATGCATATACAGCCATCCAATTAGACAAGATGGATGAAGCAATGAAGTGCAGGCCGACAGGAGCTGGATGTAGATCTCTCCCGAGAGACACAGCCAGAATACAGCAAACACAGAGGCGTATGCCAGCAGTAAACCACTGAATTGAGAATAGGACCCCCGTTGAAGGAATCAGAGAAAGAACTGGAAGAGCTTGAAGGGTCTCGAGACCCCATATGAACAACAATGCCAAGCAAGCAGAGCTTCCAGGGACTCAGCCACTACCTAAAGACTATACATGGACTGACCCTGGACTCTGACCTCATAGGTAGCAATGAGTATGCTAGTAAGAGCACCAGTGGAATGGGAAGCCCTGGGTCCTGCTAACACTGAACCCACAGTGAACTAGATTGTGGGGGGGAGGGCTGCAAGGGTGGAGGATGGGGAGGGGAACACCCATAAAGAAGGGGAGGCGGGAGGGTGATTTTTGTCCAGAAACCGGGAAAGGGAAAAACACTCGAAATGTATATAAGAAATACTCAAGTTAATAAAAAATAAATAAATAAATAAATAAATAAATAAATAAATAAATAAATGCAAAAAAAATAGAGAGAATGAAAAACCACTAATTGCCTTTGCCCTTGTACAGTGGCTTTGAGTTTCTCCCCATTAAGTTGATGTTGACATGGGCTTCTTCTATATTACCATTATTATATTTAGGAATATTATCTGTGTTCCAATCTCTGGAGAACTTTCATCATTAAGGGGTTGCTTCTTAATGACCTTGCCTGGACCCAGTTTAATGATTATGTTTTTTGCCTTTTGTTTGTTTGCTTTTGTTTTGCTATCTTTTCTTTCCATTTGTTTATGTGGTCAATCCATATTCAAAAAGACTCTCAGTTCTCCTAGGTCTTTTAGATTCAATCATGTTGACTCATAAACCCATCTGTGATGACTGTCAACAACTGATTCAGGTTATTTCCACAACTGAAGAAATAAGAGAATTGTGGGAGAAGCTTAGAAATTGGTTCTATGGGTAATGGACTCCTCACACAGGTATAGCCTTTACTTTGAC
>NW_022652378.1:0-2050 GCF_011064425.1 Rattus rattus
ATGTAGATACTTTCAAGGCTGTGTTGGAAGGAGTGGATAGGCTGAATTGCCAGAAGGTTCGGTCTAGGTAAGTGAATCTGAGCAAGTGGGGAAGGCAAGGCTGTGGTTGTAATTCCAAAAGAATGTAGTGGAGAGAGGCTGAGACATAGGATCAAGGCAGATTATACATTGCACATCTAACCATCCTAATCTCCTTCCTCTTTGACCCGCAGGAGGTGTAAACTCAAAGAGCTCAATTTGCTGGATGTCCAACGTGACTTCCTGGATATATGGACTCCAACACGGGATATTCTCCGTGTTCCAGAGGCCCAAATAGAAGAAGATCCCAAAACAGTGCTGAGGAAACCACTAAGAGTTCATGCAGACTATGGCTTCCTGTTGGGCGTTCTCGATCAGTACCATGCGCACTTCATGAAGTGGGTGAGGCAGAGATTACATAAAATGCGCTTCCGTTTTTATAAGTTGGTACCAAAAAGGAAATGAAAGTTGACACAGGAAAAGCTGTGGGATCCCCTGGGATATTATGGGAGCAATCTGTATTCTTAAGTCTTTAGGTATCTGTCTAGCCTCAAAATAATCATTATGTGACATAGGCTGGTTTAGAACTCATTATGTAGACAACCTCAGTTTCTACTTCCGGAGTACTGAAAGTAAATAAAGCAGTGAACATCCCTTCCTGACTCGGTGTTTTTCTTCTTGGTGTTTTTGTATGTTGGCACAGGCTTGACGCAAAGACATGACAAGTTTTTCTGTCTCTTATTTATTTTACCAGATATTTTTAATTTACATTTCAAATGTTATTCCCCTTTCTGGTTTCCCATCCATAAACCCCCTATACCACCCACCCCCATCTATTAGGTTCTTCCCCTTCCCCAACCACCCACTTCTGCTTCCCTGCCTTGACATTCCCTTACACAGGGAGGTCCAGCCTTGGCAGGACCAAGGGCTTCTCTCCTCCCATTGATGCCCAACAAGACTATCCTGTTCTACATGTGCTACTGGAGCCATGGGTCTGTCCATATGTACTCTTGGGTAGTGGTTTAGTCCCTGGGAACTCTGGTTGGTTGGTATTGTTCTTAAGGGGTTGCAAGTTCCTTCAGTCCCTCTTTTTTTTTTTTTCTCCTCAGCCACTTTATTTCAATCTGATGTCAAGGCATAACAACTGATACTTTGTGGGGAAAAATTCTTATTGCTTATTTCATCCCCTTATTGTGAATTCTTTATTGTCATCTCTACATAAAATTAAAAACCTTTGGTATCCCACCCCCTGCATCCCTATTAACATGAAATAATATCTATCTTCCCATTGATAAACAGGAACTGTTTTATGTGCCTAATAGAAACTATAATTCATCCATAGTGCCTCAAATTGAAGCTCCTTGGCATCTCCAGTCCTTGATACAATCATTTGAAATTTATTAACACTTCTCTGGGTGAATATATTTCAATACTACACTTTTAAAGAAAATTAAAAAGGGAAATATCAACAGCTGATCTTTTTTCTTACCTTTAACTACATGTTTATTACATGTTTATGCTTTTTTTTTTTTTGGTTCTTTTTTTTCGGAGCTGGGGACCGAACCCAGGGCCTTGCACTTCCTAGGCAAGCGCTCTACCACTGAGCTAAATCCCCAACCCCAACTTGAGTATTTCTTACATTTCGATTGTTATTCCCCTTCCCGGTTTCCGGGCCAACATCCCCCTAACTCCTCCCCCTCCCCCTCTCCATGGTGTTCCCCTCCCCCTCCCCCCCCCCTTACCGCCCTTCCCCCCCCACTCCCCTTCCTTGGGGGGCCCACCTTGGCAAAACCCAGGGCTTCCCCTTCCCCTCGTGCCCCTCCCTGGCTATTCATTGCTACCCATGAGGTTGGAGCCCAGGGACAGTCCATGTATACACTTTGGGTAGTGGCTTAGTCCCTGGAAGTTCTGGTTAGTTGGCATTGGTGTTCATATGGGATCTCAAGCCCCTTCACCCTCTTCCAGTCCTATCTCTGCTTCCTTCAACGGGGGACCCATTCTCAGTTCAGTGGATTGCTGCTGGCATTTGCCT